>NC_056744.1:990825575-991035575 GCF_019279795.1 Protopterus annectens
TCCTTTCCAACAGGCTGCTTTAACTCACTCTTCATTAGTGGAGAACTGCAAGAGAACATGAGAGTCGTTACAATGGTTTCATGATACAAGGCGATACAAAGTAAAAGCAAGAAAATATGTAGATAACTGTATATCTGGTAGTCTTACCTCAGCATTTGGTAAGGTCAAAAGATAATACAAAGACTGGTATACTTTCTGGAGTCCATCAGCCTCTGTGATAAATATCAGCATGTGTTTAAAGTCAAATTCCAGTGTAATCTAAATTGGGGGCGGGGGGGGGGGGTTGGCATAATGGTTAAGGTGATTACCTCAAAGGGTTTGATTTTTTTACCTTAAAAGGGAAATTGGATAGGCCTGAAAAGGCCTGCAAGGCAACTGGCCTAGGACTTACCATTAAACCTATAACTCAGAAACTCAAATTAGACAGAGCACATCCATTAGATGTGACGGCATACTTCACCTTCAGTAAAGCCTGTGACAACATACTTCACCTTCAGTAAAGCCTATCACCCTTACCCCACAAATGGATAATTGGAAAACTAGGAGAAATGAGCACACAGACAAGATAGTGAAGTAGAACACAAAAATAACAAAGAATCAGAAGTTAGTATCAAGAGAAGTGCTACCATGAGAGGTTCCCAGGATAATCCTGCAGGGGGCTAACAGTGAGTCCACAACTCTTTGGGATAGTCACTTTGGCCTGCTAACAAAGGTGCTAACAGCATATGTTAAAAGTGAGTGTATTATATTGAATGGAAGGAAAGGCCTAAAGATTTTCAGTAAAGCAAACAACATAGTTTTAAATATAACAGCCAAGATCTCCAGAAGAAACTAGCAGCAATACAGGAGAAAAATAAGTACCACTAAGAAATACAAAGACATTGGAATTCTAGGTACTATTTAGTTGAATCATCATACCTAGATGAAAACATACAGTATATTAGAAGCAGACACGGTGCTGTGAAGTACCCACTATAGAAATTCTGGAAGCAGTGAGGTCATCATACTGCTCTGCATGTTGATGTTCAGGTCATAGCTGGATGACATCACATACTTCATATTTCATTCATTGAAAATATATATTCCTATGCTATATTATCTAGTCGTCTCTGTTCTAAAGAATTTGCTTAAGTGTATTTAATGTCATCTCTATGAACTGCAACTTGCGAATACTTTATCTATTGACAATGTTCTTTTTCAGCTTGTTATAATTGTCCAAATATTTGCACTATGTATGTATAGGTTCATGCCATATAAACTGAAGCTGAAGTTTTATTTAGTCAATATGTCATTCTAATGTATTAGTTTTTGTAATAACTTCATTTAACTGTAATCATATTATTTCAACATGGGACTTTTCTCCCCAGGCCTCCACTGAAAATGGGATATTATCCCAAGTAGACTTTCCTGGTAAACAAATGTAAAATAAAATAAAATAAAAGGAGCTAGAACTGGCCAAGAAACTGCAAGGGAAAGGTACAAACATAAGGAAGGGACTAGGGGAGAAGTACAAGGAAAGGTTTGTGAAAATAAACCTTTTCACCTTGAAGGGGTGAAGGAGATGATGAAGAAGGATATGTTATGGATAGGAAAAATAACATGAGGGCAGTACAAAACCATCCATCTGGCAGCCAGACCACAGCAACAGCCTTCATTTTAGACATTTAAGAAAATGTTTCTCATAAAATCATTGACAGATGGAACATGCTTATTAGATGAGTTGACAGATTGCATCTATGATGCCATGGTATGGGTATATAAAGGTAGGGGCAGCAGCACCATATAATACTTTATCTAAAAGGTAAACCACATGAACACATTTGTTTTTTTTTCCTGCCATCCTCACATATGTGATTTAGTGTGATGCACAATTCTCCTTTATCTATGGTTATATTTCACTTCATTGAAGCCTACTAGACTGATACAGATTTTTGTTAAAATAAGAAGATGAAACAAAAAAATTACTGAGACTTTTTATGTGTTGGGGAGGGTCTTTTTTCCCACACTTACCCACACCACAAAGGAGTCTAAGTCACCTGCTCTACCCAACTAATAAAATAATGCAATGTTATCAAACCTCAAGGTACGTTATATCACAGTAAGAGCTGCCTCAGAAGACTGAAGAGGATTTCACCCAGCAGGCCACAATGAAGCAGTCAGATACCTCTACCATGCATGTAATGCTTATTTTACATACCATCATCATATTCTTTCGGCTGTTCCAGTTAGGGGTCGCCACAGCGGATCATCTGTTTCCATTTCTTCCTGTCCTCTGCATCATGCTCTTTCACACCAACCGCCTGCATGTCCTCTCTCACCACATCCATAAACCTTATCTTAGGCCTTCCTCTTTTCCTCTTACCTGGCAGCTCCATCCTTAGCATCCTTTTCCCAATATACCCAGCATCCCTCCTTAGCACATGTCCAAACCAACACAATCTCACCTCTCTTGCTTTGTCTCCAAACTGTCCAACCTGAGCTGACCCTCTAATATACTGATTCCTAATCCTGTCCATCCTAGTCACACCCAGTGCAAATCTTAACATCTTTAACTCTGCCACATTCAGCTCTAACTCCTGCCTTTTCGTCAAAGCTACTGTCTCCAACCCATATAACATAGCTGGTCTCACTACCCTCTTGTAGACCTTCCCTTTCACTCTTATTGGTACCCGTCTGTCACAAATCACTCCTGACACTCTTCTCCAGCCATTCCACCCTGCCTGTACTCTCTTCTTCACCTCTCTTCCACACTCACCATTACTCTGAACTGTTGCTCCCAAGTACTTAAACTCATCCACCTTTACCAACTCTACTCCCTGCATCCTCACCATTCCTCTACCCTCCCTCTCATTTACTCACATATATTCTGTTTTAGCCCTGCTGACCTTCATTCCTCTCCTCTCTAAAGCATATCTCCACCTCTCCAGGGTCTCCTCAACCTGGTCCCTACTTTCACTACATATCACAATGTCATCTGCAAACATCATAGTCCATGGGGCCTCCTGTCTAATCTCATCTGTCAACCTGTCCATCACCACTGCAAATAAGAAAGGGCTCAGAGCTGATCCTTGATGTAATCCCACCTCCACCTTAAACGTATCTGCCACTCCCACCGCAGTCCTCACCAATGTCACACTACCCTTGTACATATCCTGTACCACTCTTACATACTTCTCTGCCACTCTCGACTTCCTCATACAATACCACAACTCCTCTCTAGGCACCCTGTCATATGCTTTCTCTAAGTCCACAAAGACACAATGCAACTCCTTCTGACCTACTCTGTATTTCTCCAACAACACTCTCAGAGCAAATATTGCATCTGTAGTGCTCTTTCCTGGCATGAAACCATACTGCTGATCACTAATCATCACCTCCCTTCTTAACCTAGCTTCCACTATTCTTTCCCATAACTTCAAGCTGTGACTGATCAATTTTATCCCTTTGTAGTTATTGTAGCTCTGCACATCACCCTTATTCTTAAAGATAGGTACCAAAACACTTTTTCTCCACTCCTCAGGCATCCTCTGGCTTTCCAAAATTTCATTAAGCAATCTGGTTAAAAATTCCACTGCCATTTCTCCTAAACACCTCCATGCTTCCACTGGTATGTCATCTGGGCCAACAGCCTTTCCATTCTTCATCCTCTTCATAGCTGTCCTTACTTCTTCCTTGCTAATCTGCTTCACTTCCTGATTCACTATCCCCACATCATCCAATCTTCTCTCTCTCTCATTCTCTTCATTCATGAGCCCTTCAAAGTGCTCTTTCCATCTACTCAACACACTCTCCTCACTTGTGAGTACATTTCCCTCACTGTCCTTTATCACCCTTACCTGCTGCACATCTTTCCCAGCTCTGTCCCTCTGTCTAGCCAATCGGTACAGGTCCTTTTCTCCCTCTTTAGTGTCCAATCTCTCATACAACTCTCTATATGCCTTATCCTTAGCCTTCACCACCTCTTTCTTTGCCATGCGCCTCATCTCCTTATACTCATGTCTACTTTCTTCATCTCTTTGACAATCCCACTTCTTCTTCTTCGCCAGCCTCTTCCTCTGTATACTCTCCTGTACTTCCTCATTCCATCACCATGTCTCCTTGTCCTCCTTCCTCTGTCCAGATGTCACACCAAGCACCTTCCTAGCAGTCTCCCTTACTAGCTCTGCTGTAGTTACCCAGCTATTCAGTAACTCTTCATTGCCTCCCAGTGCCTGTCTTAACTCTTCCCTGAACTCTACCTCACAATCACCCTTTTTTAACTTCCACCATTTAATCCTTGGCACTGCTTACACTCTCCTCCGCTTCTTGATCACCAACATCATCCTGCAGACCACCATTCTATGCTGCTTAACTACACTTTCCCCAGTCACCACTTTACAGTCTCCAATCTCCTTCAGACTGGCCCTCCTACATAGGATATAATCCACCTGTGTGCATCTTCCTCCACTCTTGTACATCACCCTATGCTCCTCCCTCTTCTTAAAATACATATTCACCACAGCCATGGCCATCCTTTTCGCAAAATCCACAATCATCTGACCTTCTGCATTCCTCTCCTTAACACCATACCTACCCATCACTTCCTCATCCCCTCTGTTCACTTCACCAACATGCCCATTGAAGTCCGCTCCAATCACTAGTCTCTCACCCTTGGGTACACTCACCACCAGGTCATCCAACTCACTCCAAAATTTTTCTTTCTCATCCATCGCACACCCAACTTGTGGAGCATATGCACTAGCAACATTCATCATTACACCATCAATTTCAAGCTTCATAAACATCACTCTATCAGGCACTCTCTTCACCTCTAAAACACTCTTGGCATACTGTTCTGTTAGAATAACCCCTACCCCATTTCATTTTCCATACCAAGAACCTGATACTGGTTTGCAGCAGAAACTTCCAGACTTCCTCCACATGATGAAATGTAGGGATTCTGTTAGTGTTAAGGACCTTCTGATGACTTGTTTTCATATACTGGTAGGCTCTGTGTATGTGACTTCAGTAAGTTATACATAATTAAATATGAAGGATGTAGAAGAAACTGATACAGAAACTGTGACTGTAAGAAATGAGAGATCTTCAAAGGTGAGATCTTAGAGCATCATAATTACCCAAGGAAAGGGTTTAGCTTTACAAGGTCATAAAATTAATGAAAAAAATGTCTAAACTTTCAGACATTTGGAGTCCTGATTATAACATTGTTGAGGTTTAGCATAATGGTTATGGTGTTTTCCTTACAGATGCAAGGTACAGGGTTTAATTCTCCTATTTAAGGGAGGAGTTAGCATAATGGTTAAAGTCAGTGCCTCACAGATGCAAGGTCCACGGTTTGATTCTGACCATTGGCTAGGCTTGTAAGAGCCTGCAAATTGATAACCTATGAATTTATTAAACTAACTAATCACAAATGGTTATATATGAACATGAGGCAACATACACTTTTGTCTTTTATTCAAGAATGTGAAAGGCATGGACATCTCTGAACTGTGAGAAACAAGCGTTTCATCAAAATAAGAAGAGAAAAGCTTTTATTTTAATTCTGCTTAATATTTTAAATTTCACCTATTGTGACCCAAGGAAAGGGTTTAGCTTTACAAGGTCATAAAATTAATGAAAAAATTGTCTAAACTTTCAGAGATTTGGAGTCCTGATTATAACATTGTTGGGGTTTAGCATAATGGTTATGGTGTTTTCCTTACAGATGCAAGGTACAGGGTTTAATCCTCCTATTCAAGGGAGGAGTTAGCATAATGGTTAAAGTCAGTGCCTCACAGATGCAAGGTACAGGATTTGATTCTGACCATTGGCTAGGCTTGTAAGAGCCTGCAGATTGATAACCCATGAATTTATTAAACTAACTAATCACAAATGGTTATATATGAACATGAGGCAACATACACTTCTGTCTTTTATTCAAGAATGTGAAAGGCATGGACATCTCTGAACTGTGAGAAACAAGCTTTTCATCAAAATCAGAAGAGAAAAGCTTTTATTTTAATTCTGCTTAATATTTTAAATTTCACCTATTGTGACCCATGTGATGATACTCCTCTTCTGTACTTTTCTGCTTTATTCCATGTTTTAACCAAAAAAGTTATTGTTTATATTTTATTAGTTTGCTCTGGGACCTTAGCCTTGTAGCTTCATTTGTAGTTGGGGAAGGATTTTGAATTACTGCAAGATCTTACCATCATTTATACATTATCCTGCACTTCTATCTCCATAAGCAGAATTACTTGTAAAGACTAGCTTTGCATTTTGAACCCTGTTTGGAGCCTTAGTCTTGTAGTTCACTTTACACTTGTGGCAGAACTGTGAACAACTATCAGACTACAGCCTCATTCAGTCATTTACTACTGCATTTTTCTATAAAGAATGCTACTGTTAAATGTCTTTCATAGTTTGGTACCTTACTCTGTAGTGGGATTGCAGTAGTAGAAGTATCATAAATTCATCTGCAGGATTTGTGCTTCAGTGTTTTTACAGCTATTTACATTGCAAATTTTACTGAAAGAGTCTTATATTCTGCTTATCAGAATCAAAACGTCCACTTCCTATAAGCTCTCCTCACCCTAGAGAATGCTGATGTCTGTTTAGTCACTGAGACATGGTTTAAAGCCATTGAGAGTATACCAGCAGTGCAAGGCTATAATGCCTTCCACACATTTTGACCAGTTACTACACAGACAGGGACTAAAGGTGGAAGTGTCTCAATTTACATAAAAAAATAAATATATCTCAAGGCTAGATAAACAGGACAATGTACTTGAGCTTCTCTGTGTTCAAATTACCAAGGGAAATTCCCATATCACTTCATTGCAAGCTATAGGTCCCCCTCTATGGCCCAAGAAAGCAATAACATGTCTTTAAACTTACTGGAAATACTCACCATCCAACCCAATACCATATTCATGGCTGACTTTCATTACTCACTATTAACTGGAAATCATATATGACTCTAAACTTGTAGACAGAGAGAACCATGGATTTTGTAAACACCAACTACGTGGACCAGATTTTCAGTACACTGATCAGGCAAGCAAACACACTGGAATTGGTCCTCACTAATATGGGAAAGTACTGCATACCCCCTAGTGTAATGTCTTATCTGGTAATGTCAGACCACAAAGTGGTCTCCTGTAAAGTAAAAATAAATCCTGGAACCACAGCTAATGCTGGAATGTCTCAGCTAACCCTGGAATGCTTAGGAACAGTCTGTTTGTCCTATACCTTGTCCTTCCCTTCTTTCTACCCTGCTTTTCTTTGTCCCTCCCCTTCATCGCTTCTCTCCATATAAAGCAAAAAGTGAGGCCCAATCACACCCCACAAAAAATGTTCTCTGCCTCCCCTTCCATTCTACACACTCTAGTATGTTGTCCTGCTTTGTGTACCACTGCTTGCTGCCTTCCCCTTTTCTTATGTATTGTATACTGATATAGCTTTATGTAGTGTTTTGTGCCATCCTGTAGAGGGCATACTAGTATCCACAATATAGCCTCTAAATGTACAGCTTTATTAAAGATGCCATGGTCGTTAAGTTCATCTGGTGTGGTTCACACAAAACAGCACAAAGATACCCTATGAGTTCTGTCTGCCACTTCTCTGTATATGTTTCAGTACATGCATATGTCCACTTGCATAGTTGCTGTTGTGTTCACTTTTATTCACTGGAGTGCAGCTGTTGTGTTCACTTTTATTCACTGGAGTGCAGGTGCCAACATGGAAGTTATGCCTGTCACATTTTGGGTATATAATTACTGCTTACATTGCTGTGCTATATCACCAAGATGTGCTAACATTGCACAGATGTGCAGTGTATCTCTTTAAATCAATAGAAATACTAGACAAAATTAGAAACATCAGTGCTACTGTAATATTAGAAAAAAAGAATGCAGGACTCTAAACTCTACAAATGTCTTTAAGAATAGAATGTCATTCTTAGCTACAATTTGTGATCAAGATTCCTACTGTAGTTGTTAGAAAGACATACAGAACTGTTGAAAGGGAGACTGATATACTATCTGACATATGGCTTTATATACTATCTGACATATGGCTTTTTTGTATATAGGTAACAAATGTAGAGAATTGCTGGCATTTCACTACCATGGTTTAGCATGTTGGTCTGTACTCAGAAATTTATAAAAAATATTTTCTCTTCTGTTTTAGGTCCATAGAGATTTTCTTTTTTTTTTATTTTCTGTTCTTGTTACCTGTGTATGTGTGTGTGTGACACAACTACCAAGCAATGTAAAACATATAGAATATTACAAACCAGCTAGAGTGGAGCAAAGGTCAGAGTCTCTAAACTCTAGTTGGTTTGTAATATTCTATATGTTTCTTGGTAGTTGGCTTAGAAGATTATGGCACTGGTAAATATTTCTTTTGTGTGGTCCAGTGATACAAGGTTTGATTCCTTTCGTGTGGTCCAGTGATGCAAGGTTTGATTCCTTCCATGTGGTCCAGTGATGCAAGGTTTGATTCCTTTCGTGTGGTCCAGTGATGCAAGGTTTGATTCCTTCCATGTGGTCCAGTGATGCAAGGTTTGTTTCCATTCATGTGGTCCAGTGATGCAAGGTTTGATTCCTTCAGTGTGGTCCAGTGATGCAAGGTTTGTTTCCATTCGTGTGGTCCAGCGATGCAAGGTTTGATTCCTTCAGTCTCCAATGTCTAAATATGTGACTTTGACCAAATCATTTAACCAGACACCACTCCAGCCTAAGTCTGAAAAGGGTCAATGGAGATCAGTGCTCTATGCCAGAAAACAAATAAAAATAATGAACAAACTAACCCTCCTGCCTTTAGCACATTATTCATAAATACAAGACAACTAATATACATGCACCAAAATCAATTACATATTTCCAGATCTAATAACCACTATGGTGCTTGTTTTTACTCTGTTTATGCTGCTAAAATTTTAAACTCCTTACTCACATGTTTAAAACAAGAGAAAAAAATAGCATATTCTTAATGCAACTAAAAGATCACCTCACTTTTAAACTGAAACTGACAGTTATGTAAAACATCCATGGAAATCAGAAAGGCTTACCATGATACAGATGTTTTAATATGGAAAATTTCCACATTGAGATGTCTGACTGATTCAGAAACTGTTCTGCCATAACTGCTTTCCCTGACAGTAGTAATAATGAGGGAAATCTTGTTAGTGAAGCTGGAAGCAAGTATGGTAGTTTTGGGGTGTGGCTAATGTAAATTAGCCATGTGCTATCCACCAGAAATTGTGCCAATAGAGGATTAATGTTGTACTAACATTCACGGTGTCACATGTCATTGTTAATTTATTCCAATAGAGGAAAGAATGAATGCTGTCAACATTTCAGAGTTCACCTATTCACCTCTTTAGGAATTGTTACAGCTCATACCATAGCTGCAGGTAGGTATCATGGAGACATTTGTGTGTGTGAGTGAGTGTGTCTGAGTGAGTGTGTGTGTGTGTGTGTGTGTGTGTGTGTGTGTGTGTGTGTGTGTGTGTGTGTATGTGTGTGCGCGCATGTGTGTGTGTGTGTGTGTGTTTGTGCATGTGTGGGCGCATGTGGGCGTGCACGCGTGTGCGTGTGTGTGTGTGTGTGTGTGTGTGTGTGTGTGTGTGCGTGCATGCATATAGGGGCATGAATTTGGATGTATGCAAGTGTGTGTGTGTGTGTGTGTGTGTGTGTGTGTGTGTGTGTGTGTGCATCTGCATGTGTGTGGGGGTTGTAGGGGTGCATGTGTGCATGTGTGTTTGGGGGTGCTTATTCTACTGCAGTATATTGTATAAAATTGACATTTAAACATTGTTTTTAATTTTGTACATTTTATGGTACGTACATACCAACAATTGATTATTACAGCGCCTCATGTGTATATATATTTTTTAATACTGTAGTAGGTTGTACTTAGTAAAGGCTGTTCAAGAGTATGTTTTGTATGGAAAGGGAAATGAAGAGTTAAACAGATACTTTTTCCTAATTAATTGAATAATTGTATAATTGATTGTATTTCAAGTGTATATAAAGAGTAGCAAGTCTGAAGTGATTTTATCTTGAAAAAGCTCAGCATCACGCTGAGCGAAAGCGCTTGATGAGATTGTTGTTGTGATCGTTTTAATACAATAAGAAATTTTATATGATTGGAAGCCTTTTATTTTCTGCTTCAGCAGAAGAAGGAATACCAGTATTTTTATTTGGTTTCTCCATTTCTGGATTTCCAGTGCCACCTTCCAGGTCGTGGACCAATTTGCTTTATTGGTACTGTTTCCTTTTTTGGTGGTTTCTTCTTTGTGGTTTTTTCGGATCCATGGCTGAAGAAGGGGCACAGAGCACCTTCTCTGATACTACACCCAGTTGTTTAAACCGGGAGAGGACAGCACGCCGGTTACTAGGGCGGAGTTCAACCAGGTGCTAGATATGTTAACCCAGTTGACTAGAATGCTCAACAACAGTGGAGTTGACCAACTAGCGGCTTTTCCAGGTAACCAGCAACAGGGTTTAGAGCGGAAGAGAAGGCGCACCTCCGCTCACAACGAACATAATGAACAGACCGGCAGTGGCGCTTGCCTGGGAGCCTGCAGTCAGCAGGCAAGTTTGAAGCGAGATGGTAATGATAGGAATAAAGGCAGCAATGTGCTGCCAAATGAAACCGGAATGCAGGAGAAGTGTTTTGACTTTGGAGCATGGGCTGGACAGCAGTTTTGGTTCCGGCAAGGTACTGTTAACTCTAATAGCAATTCCAATGATAACGCTGGCATAGAGAAAGATTTTAACATTCTTCGTGACAAACTTTATTCTTTTAAAGCAAACCAATTAGAAATAGACTACCTAAAGGAATGTGTCAAAGTGGGAAGAATACCGAAGGGATTAAGGTGTTTTAAATTTCCCAATAATGTGCAAAAAGACTCTAATTATTACAAAAAATTATGTGATGTATTCAGTCGTGCTGGTATAGAAATGTTAGAGGTCATGGTAGCAGAATATGAAATAAGAGCAGACACCTTACTGAATGATTTAAATGTTTTAAACAACAGTTTGATCAATGATGAAAAATTTGTATCTGTAAAACGGAGTTATGACAACATTTTTAAGGAGGTTGACCAGCATTGTTTGAGAATTTTGAATCGTAAGATTCATAAGTTAGAGAGGGACTTCAAGGAATACAATGAAGGGGTGGCTTACCCACTACCAATTAAAGCTAAGCAGTTTAATTACAACAATAGTAGTGCGCAGGGTAATTTCAACAGAAGCCATAGGATGGAAATGACTTATGAGACACCAAGAAACAACCAAAGGTTTGGGGACAAAGAAAGAGTCACCTCCCATCAGGATTTTCTGTTTCCCACAAACAGAGAGGGGGGAAGGGGGAACAGATTTATTCAGGGGTGGGGGAACAAGTAGGCCAGGATATGCAAGCTACTGTGAGTACTTCAGTAATGAATAACACTGTAACTAGCATATAAACAGTAATAAAAGATTGCAAAAAATTATACAAACAAAATCAATAGAAGAAAAAAAGCATGATTACATCAGAGTCAGAGACAGGCAAAAAACATATATACACATGTATGTATATATCAGTAAAAACTAAATGAAAACTCCAGCCGAGCTAGAACATCCAATGAGTGACCTCACAAACCTCCTGTGATAGAGACACATGTGATATATGCAAATGACCTTTATGAACATCAAGTGTTTCAGCTGTATGGCAATTTTGATTGCCCATGACTTTTACATTTGAAGCTATTTTAATAGACAATTTCAGGCTGATAAAGCCAAACACCACTAGCTATGGATATGCATATCTCAGCCTTGTTATAACCTCATCAGCATAACACAAGCAGAGCATTTGACTAAGCATAAGAAACACAGGATTGTTATACCCAGCTGATGTCCATTATCATTAGGGTGAATGCAAAATATCCTAACTAACAAATTAAAACAAAGAGTGAGAAGGTCACACTGAAAAACTAATAAGTAAAAACTAAATGAAAACTCCAGCCAAGCTAGAACTTCCAATGAGTGACCTCCCAAACCTCCTGTGACAGAGGCACATGGGATATATGCAAATAACCCTTATGAATATCAGGTGTTTCAGCTATATGGCGATTCACATTTGAAGTTGTTTTAATGTACAATTTCAGGCCAGTAAAGAGAGCATGTAGAGAGAGGTGTAAGTATCCTTGATGAATATGGATACATACCCACCCTATGTGCTATGATCCAGGTTCTGATGCTGGAAGGTATGGAATGAGTAGTATCCTGGTAGGGCTGGTGTACTCTCTGGAGCCTTGAACTAGGTTTCTGTTACTGCACAGATATCAATATTCTCCATACTGAGAAGTGCCTGGAGTGTGTGCATTTGGAGGCTGAGACTTCTGGCAATGAGTAGCATTTAGCTCACTTTGTGGTTATTTGTGTTGGTTACAGGGTTTGGTTTGTGCTGAGTTCCACACCTGAAGTCAATGCCTCATTGGTCTGATTGAACCATAAGCTAATTACCCTAGATATCCACATTCTGCCCCCACCCCCCATTAAGGAAACCATGGTAAAACATTTCTCCAAAGCCAACTTCATGCTTCTTAAGACAGAAGTGGTGAACTTCATGACACCCATGCAGATGGACAATACAGTTACGACTACTAAATCCTACACAATTGCACTTTATAAGCACTTACATGAATGCATGGATCGTGCTATCCCAAACAGAACCAAGACACTATCCTCCAAAAAAAAGGAAGCCAATCTGGTGGTCCCCTGCCATAAACAAACTGTACAACAGAAGGAAGAAACTGCTGCAAAAGAGAGTAAAATACCATGAGTGTAGGCGCTCCCTGGTCAGCCTCAGTAAGAAGCTGCGATCCCTGATAAAATCCTCCAAAGCTAGTTACGAAAACAAAATCACCACTGATTATAAAGACAACCACAAAGCATTCTATAGCTATGTCAAGAATCTCAATGGCAACACTCAGATCTGCTCTGAGTTACAGCGCAATGGCACTAAATATGCAGACCAAACTGATATTGCCAACATCCTGGCAGATAGGTTCAGTGCTAACTTTACCCCCCTCTCACCCATTAAAGCCCATCTCTATACTGGAAGAATGCAAAGTTCCTGTAATCACGGCTGAACAGGTAAAAACCACACTCTCCAAAGCCAGGAACACAGCATCCATGGCACCAGACAACATCCCAGGCTGCGTTCTACATGAACTACAGAATGAACTGGCACCCCACCTAAGTACCATGTTCAATCATAGCCTCACCTCATGCTTTATGCCAGCTGAATGGCGAACAGCGATGGTTATCACACTCCACAAGGGTGGAGCCATCATGGACCCTGGGAACTACCGCCCTAGTAGCCTGATGAGCCTGGTCTGCAAGACCATGGAACGCATCATCATGGAACTTATTAACAAAGACATTGGTAATCTCCAAGCTCTGGACCCCACGCATTTCTGGTTTGTAAAAGGCAGATCATGTCTCCTAAACCTGATAGACTTCTTTGAAGTGGTCACCAAAGCTGTAGACAAGGGTAAGGTGGTTCACACAGCCTACCTAGATCTTGCCAAGGCTTTTGATACCATCCCCCACTTGGGAATTATAGATAAACTCACTAAACTAGGTATAAATCCCTATGTCACAAGATGGGTTGCCAACTGGCTCAATGACAGAGCCCACACTGTGAAAGTAGCAGATTCCAAATCCGACTTCAGACCAGTGACAAGTGGAGTACCACAGGGTTCAGTCCTGGGTCCTCTCCTGTTTGGTATCTACTTCTCTGAAGTACAGGCTAACACAGAAGATCTTTGGCTAACAAAGTTCGCAGATGACTGCAAACTAGGAGCCATAATCGAAACTTCTAATGATGTGGACATCATACAAAAGGGCCTCACTGAGACAGATGCCTGGTGTCAAAGCCATGGCCTCAGGCTCAATGCCAAAAACTGCATTGTCATTCCCTTTGGTAAAAACTCTGTACCCATGAACTACAACATAGGCAGTAGTATACTTAACACCAAAAGTGTGATAAGAGACCTTGGGACACAGGTGGACAGTAGTCTCTCCTTTGATAATCACATCACCACAGTAGTCAGGGAATCCTTCTATGTGGCACACCTCATCACAAAAGGTTTCTCACCCAGAAAAAAATAGGTCATTGTTCCCCTCTACTCATCACTCATTAGACCCATTATAGAGTACAACTCCCCTTTTGGTATGTACCTCACAAGACATCTACAACTGGAAAGGCTGCAGAAATACCTCACAAAGAGGATTACCGGCCTCAAACAGATGCCCTACGGAGACCATCTCAAAAAATCCAGCTTTACTCCATCGCATATCGCCTACTCAGAGGTGATCTCTGCCTAACATACAAAGCTATGTCAAACCCAGAGCTGTTGGACATGCTCCACTTAAGGAAATGCCAATCCCTCTGAGCTACATGCTCTAGGGACCTAAACCTTGTCACCACAATAAACAGAACATGCCGGAGGGATAGATTCCTGTCCCAGAGACTTCCCATATTCCAGAATAAACTACCTATATATATCAAACAAAGCTCCTCTTTAACACTCTTCAAGAAAACTCTTGATGATTGGATGGGAAATAGGAAATTCACCCCGGGGATCACCTCTGTGGCTCTGCTCGACAGTGGCACAGGAAAATAATTTTCTTGGGTGGAAAAAGCCAAGGTACCTTTTTAGGCTGGGCTTGCATAGTTCCCAGGGCCTATAGCCTAGTACCTACCTATGAATCTATGAACCTTAGAGCCTTGCCTAAAAAAGGTAATATGGGGACAGCAAGAGCCTTGGCCAGTATTCAGAAGCATAGGGGTGACAGGTGTAAACCATATCTAGCGAAGGAACGAGGCATGTCTATCATGTCATCCCAGGCAGACAGAGACTGGATACCCTTTGAATGACACCAGAAGCTCAGCCAATTGTTGAAGTTTATCATCTTTCTGTTATATTGCAGTATCATGTAGGTGAAGGTAAGATGCTTCTCAAGGTCAGGGTCATACCAGCCTGGGCTACATGATCATACAGCTACTATATATCTTTTGTCATGTTGTCCTGGTAGGCATGTCTCAGATCATTCACACTGACATGTGCAAAGACCACATCATATATGTACCTGTTCTGGAGTGATCTAAGTGCTTGTGTTATGTGGCGGATCATAGAACCTGACAGACAACTGACAGTAACCTTCCTCTTGTTCAGGCTAGTGAGTGGAACATCTGTGTGCCTGACTATGGAGTCGCCTATTACTAGTGTGTTGGGTATGTTGTTTTGCCTTAGGGCCTGTTGTGAGGCACACTGCTTTGGTGTATTATGTGTTTTTTGGCATGTGCTTGGAGGTGCATGTTGCTTGCTTGTCTGCTTAGGAGGACACTCTCTTTTTCAGATTAATATTTGTATTCTCCGAGCATGGTAATGCGTATTTATGTGTGTGTTTTGCTGGTGCTTATATTGTAGGTCTATGTGAGACTGTTGGTGTTGTGCTTGTATGACCCTACTCCTCTTGACTATATTGTCCAGTATTGGGTTGACAGAGCTTAGCCACCGGTTTGACCCTGTGTGTGCCAGCATGTGGTGCATCAACCCATATATGATATGGTCATGGCCTATGCATACAATACACTCACAATACACCTAGTATGATAAGCCTGCTGAGGTTAGCAAATGTGAAAAAAAAACTTTGGGCAAACTGTCAGCGAGTAATGTCTGTATTGCACCCTTTAAATCCATATTGCTTGCTGAAGTGTAAATAAGTACTTAGTTTGGATTAAGAACCCCGCACTTGCCAACTGTGTATGTGTATGTCTGTCTCTCCCTGGGGAGAGAGCAACCTTTCTGGAGACTACTCACATCCCTTAAAAGTGATATACTCATCTTTGTCAAGTCTGATGATGCCACCATCTTACAAATACACCTGTGGGAAGGGGAAATCCCAGTAATGTGTATAGTGTGTTGTGTAAATGCATACTGCTGCAGTATCATAATGTAGTTAGGTAGGGATTTGAATCTTGCACTTGCCAACTGTGTGAGTGTGTACCCCCCTGGAGAGAGAGCAACATATTTGGAGACTGCTCACATCCCTTAAAAGTGATATACTCATCTTTGTCAAGTCTGATGATGATGTCACCATCCTACAAATACATCTGTGGGAAGGTGAAATCCCAATATTGTGTATAGCATGTTGTGTAAATGCTTACTGCTGTCGTATCATACTGTAGTTAGGTAAGGATTTGAATCCTCCACTTGCCAACTCTGTGTGTGTGTCTCTGAGGAGAAAACAACCGTTTTGGAGACTACCCACACCCCTTAAAAGTGATATACTCATCTTTGTTAAGTCTGATGATGTCACCATCCTACAAATATACCTGTGGGAAAGTAAAATTCTAATAATGTGCATAGTGCATTGTGTAAATGCATACTGTTGTAGTATCATAATGTAGGTTGATAGGGATTTGAATCCTGTACTTGCCATGCGTGTGCCCCACCCCCACCCCTGGGGAGGGAACAACCTTTTCGGAGACTACTCACACTCCTTAAAAGTGATATACTCATCTTTGTCAAGTCTGATGATGTCACCATCATATAAATAAACCTGTGGGAAAATAAAATCCCAGTAATGTGTATAGTGTGTTGTGTAAATGCGTACTGCTGTAGTATCATAATGTAGTTAAGTAGGGGTTTAGAATCCTGCACTAGCCAAGTGTGTGCGTGTGTGTCTCCCTGGAGAGGATGCAACCATTTTGGAGGCTACTCACACCCCTTAAAAGTGATATACTCATCTTTGTCAAGTCAGATGATGTCACCTTCCTACAAATATACCTGTGGGAAAGTGAAGTCTCAGTAATGTATATAGCATGTTGTGTAAATGCATACTGCTGTAGTATCATAATGTAGTTTGATAGGAGTTTAAATCCCGCACTTTCTAATTGTGTGTGTGTGACACTGTTGGTCAATGTGGAGTGGGTTTTGATTTTTCTAGTGTATGACATATCACAATGACAACTGTATGTGCATAACACATGTAAGGTAGCTGTGGGGCAAAGCCATATACATACATGTGACCTCAATCATTTCACTGGTGGGTACTCTACTTTCTCCATGAAAGCATCTGTTATCTTTGCCAAAGCGTGCTGGCGCTTTCCAGACCTTGGGTCACTTCTGTATGCTTGTGACAAGCTTAGCCACTGCAGTGATCCCTGGGCTATGTCTTCTGTTTCACATCCACTCATCACGGTTTCTATTGAAGAGTGTGAGTGAGGGTTTATGCTTGAGGTCTATTTGAATCCTGTTCCAAAGCAAGCAAAGTCTGGCAAAGATAACTAATCATTATAGGTGTGTAACAACCTCTGTGGATCTGCATGCAAACCCTTTATTGCTTATATGCTCCACAGAGGGATTTCCAAAACCCTTTGGTAATGTGATTATCAAAGGAGAGATGACTAAACAGATGGCTCTATGTATACATTAGTACCTGTTCCACATTTTGTGGGCTACTACATATGTGATACTCTGGGGATACTTTGTTTTGTAAAAGTGGTTAACTATGCTTTCTTTGGCTTATAGCTTTACAGCATGATTTTGACATCAGGTATCTGTTTCTATGATACCCTTTTGGAGGCTGTGTGTGTCATCTGGAGAATAAAGTATAGCCCACAGTATGCATTTTCATCAAACGTGGGCAGACATATCCCTACTGTGTTTGCTTGTACCTAAGAAAGCTATATGCCAAACAGGAGTGGTCCCAAGACTGAGTGCAGGTGAATACCACTTGTTACTCTCATAGAACTGTACATGGAGGCTGAAATGTTACTGTGTGTCCTACATCTGTGCGTCAGTTGTCAATCCATCATCTAACAATCATTTATGGTCAGTCTGTTGAGGTTATGTATAATACCAGAATGTGGGATGGATATGAATTGCTGGTGAGGTATAGCTTGGATGTTTGGACCTCCCCTCCCCCACCTATAGCCTTGTTAACTGGCTTGAAGTCTGCTAGGTGTAGAAGCCATGATCTGGCCTTTAGAGAACCTAAGTGGGTATGGTGCAGTGTTTGCAGGTTCATAATGTCACTGTTAATGAGTTCCATAATGCTGTGCTCCACAGCCTTCCAGATAACATTTGTCTGGCTTATAGGGTGAGAGTTTCCAGGATCTGTTGTAGCTCTACCCTTAATCAATTTATGTTAACATTTGCACTGGGTGTGACGAGGGTGGACAGGATTAGGAATAAGTATATTAGAGGGTTAGCCCAGGTTTGAAGGTCAGTAGACCAAGCCAGATAGGCAGGATTACGTTGGTTTGTGCATGAGCTGAGGAGGGATGCAGAGTATATTGTGAAATAGATGCTAAGGATGAAGCCGCCAAGTAACAGGAAAAGAGGAATGCTTAAGATGAGGTTTATGGATGTGGTGAGAGAGGACATGCAGGTGGATGGTGTGACAGTGCAAGATGCAGAGGGCAGGAAGAAATGGAAACAGATGATCTACTGTGGCGACCCCTAATGGGATCATCCGAAAGGAGAAGAAGAAGAAGAAGTTGTAGCTCAACCCTTGTGGACTGTGAACACCATTACTGTGCATCATTCCACAAGTCTGTAACCTATATAGAGGCTGCATCTGAACAGAGTGTTTATGTGAGTGGTGACTTCATATGTCAGCTTGTGTATGACACAGCCAGGGACACTGTCCAGTACCATTGCCACTGTGGTTTGGACTTTGTTAAAGAGATGTTTTAACTAGAGTGTCTGTGAATCATCAGGTTTTACATTCTTCAAGTCTGGAAATGTGGCCCTTGTGTAACGACAGGGTGGTGAAATCCGCATTCAAACTGTCTGACAAGAAATTGGTAATGTCAGCCAGATAAGTGTACTTTGTGACCATTTACATTAACTGTGACCCAATCTGAGATTTCCCCTGTAGATTATAAACAACACTAAAGAAAGCTTTAGTGTTGTCTTTGGAATCCTTGCCAATTTGTATTTTGAAGCTTGCCTTGTATGTTTAATAAGGGCTTGTATTTTCCCAATGATACTGACCAGAGAGGTTATCCCTTCTTGGTATGTAACTTTTTTGGTACAACTTCACACCTTCTATTATATATTTAGTTTATGGCAGGGGTCCATGAGACTAATGCACTTTTACTGTATAAGTGAGAATTTCTTGTGTTTGTGATAGCATGGTCCATGCAACCCTGTAGGTGAACAGTGTGCATTACTAAAAGATTATGCAGCTGGGACAGTGTTAACCTTAGTAATGCAAACCAATGACAGATAGCAACAACAGCATCACCCACAGCACAGTGTCAACCCATGTCATACACACACATGCGTACTCAAGTTCCAAAATGTGTGTAGTACAATGCATACTGGCCACCAATAGAAACTATGGAGTGTTAACACTGGCCAATACAGGGCATGTCACCCTGCCCATGTGTCCAATATGCATGTACATGCAGACAGTGCAACTCCACTATGTTCACAAACGGACACCTGCAAACCTGTGTTGCACACACCCCACACTTACTGTCCACTGTTTAACGCATGCTGACACAACTACACACATCAGCCAAGTGGCACATGGGCAAACAAAACACAATTGGAATAAAAACTGGTGAAAACAATACAAAATTGCTAAGTACAGCTTTAATGCATCATGCCTGCTCAGCTACACCTTCAAGGATATCATTACACTTTACTGCTGACAACATGTTATACATCCAACCATTGCTATACTTTATTAAAGTCACCCTGTGCATCAGCACTATGTTAGCCTGTTCTTGCATCAATTTTACAGATGACAGGAGGTGGCACAGGTTTCATCATATGCACAGGGTGTGTTGTTGGCTTGCCAGAGGCCTACACTGAGCCATACAATCGACATGTGTGTGTGTGAGTGTGTGTGTGAGGGCCATGAGTACTGTTATGGGCCAATGTTGATGTCATGTGTGCTGGTATGTGTTTGCCCTAGGTTTCTGGTTTATGTGTGTGTGTCTGCATGCACAGAGTTCCACCATGTGGCTGCCATATATGGAGATTTGTGAGACAGCTACAGACTATACCTGGCAGGCTTTACAGATCACCATCTCTGGCCATGGATACAGAACCTGTGCCTGGCAGGGGTGCTACAGACAGTATCAAGTAATAATCCAGATTGGGTACTATCCGAAGAGGTTGTCAAATGTCCACTGGATCCAGGTCCCTGCTGGGACTGGCCAGAGCCACGTGCAAGTGGTCTGCTAGGACGGTCTATGGACAGTCCCCCCCAACATTGCTGGGGATGGGACTGGCACTACGGGAGTGGCTGTGACTTGCTGGATGTCCACGGTGACCTCCAGCTGGTGATGTTGCTGGCATGCATCCACATCAATGTCTCAACTGTCCCGCACTGTCCTGACACATGGACATGACATTGTGGAGGACATCCAATGTCTCACTCCAACGTCTAGCAATGACCTCAGTGTAGTTACTTATGGCACCTGCTAGGTCATGGATACTGTCATTTACAGAGGTGTAATGGGCCCTCTGTGCCCTTAGCCCCTGTCTGGTTTACCGCTCCACTCATGTCTGTGCCTCCATGACAGCCTGGAATATGCGTGTGGAAGAAAGAGGTGTGGCACGTCTGCCAGGGGCATAGTGACCAGCAGTGCTCTGACGTGAACCCCTGAGCATCAGCCTATGTGGTACTGTTCCAGATATCTGGCTATTGCTGCTGTGTCCTGATACATGTGCCATAGATACCACACTGTCCTGGCCAGTGCCAACCGTACACTGTCCCTCATCTAAGGGCAATGGTGTTGATGGATGTACAGGCAGTATGACTGTGTGCATGGATGGGGTGGAGACTTGTGTACTGTCAATTGGTGGCCCAGCAACAGACCCTGACAAACCTGCCTGTGCCTCAACACACCTATCCTCATGATCACTGTCCGTCTCAGTGACATCAGGTTCCCTGCTGTAATGAACCATCCCCACCTTGACACCTGTGAGAGAAAAACAGGAAACACACTTTAAGACCTGAACATGACTTCAGACCACATGCACACATGCACACACACAAAACTACACTCCTCCCGAAAGCAGACACACACAACACCAGCAATCACAGAACATATATAATAGCAGGTGATGGTGGGGTACAGTATCACAAGCAAAATAGTCATATCACACATGTCAGCATGCAGGACATGTGTTAGTCAACAGCATGCAGTGCAAGTGTAGTCAGTCCTTGTTACTAACAGTATACATGGCTTTGATGCATGTGTTTTGTTATTAGGTGATGGCCGTCCCCCTGGAACACAATGCATACATGGACACAACATTGGTGTGCAGGTATTCATAACCCTGTGATGTACTGTGCACCATAACTTACAGGTGTACATACCATTGCTGGATGTGTATCTGTGTGTCAGATAGGTATCCAATGCTGATTACAACCTCTGTGTCTTTAGCAAATAATTGTGGACACATTTTTAGGACATGCATGATGAGTATTCACACAACATCATTAGTGGTGCATGGATAACTCATGGAATATCATTCGGCCACATACTCAATGTACGGTACTTATGGTGAGTGCAGATCATATTGTGGACATGTCAGTCTCATCCATGACATAGCGTGCTGAAACACAACTGCATATTTAAACACTACACATACCCAATATGTGTCATATGACCTAGCCACTCAATAGCATCACAAGACATATATGTGTCAGTTGTGCAAATGGTGATTTGTATGCATACTCTTTAGAGGTGCATATGTGTGCACACATGCATCATTATGGTGTGTAGCAATGACAGCTATGTGTAGTACTGTGGTTACAATAACTGGATGGGGTATAGTACCATAGGCCATCATCTTGAAGCATCAGGTGATCACTCAAGGCTACAAATGTTTCATAAACCAGCACAAATCATGCTGTGCTGGAATTGTACTACCTTGGCTAAATTCACCATTTCACAACCAGTTGTTACGTGAGTTTGTAAGGCGGCCAATAAGGAGCATTCCCTGACATGAATGTGTAGTGTGTTGCGGAGTGTTTAAATGCCCCAGGATAGACCTCTACCCTCGGATATATTATGTGTAATGTGAGGATAAGATTTTGGATACTGGAATGCGTCTTTACAGAGGGTTTGGGAATCAATCCTTTATGTGTAGCATGTTAAAATGCTCCGTGTATGACATAGATGTATATGTTATGTGCATGTTGAGTAACAACTGTGCCTATCCAATGGTCACTACAGTCTAGCCACATTTGTTTGAGATGGTCTGGGTATTGCATGTGTTTGAGGCAGATAATCACATTAGTGAGATGTGCGTGCTCTTACACCAAATATGCACAGCATGCATCATGGGTAGGTGTGTTACATGTGTACATGGCCTACACCTTAACTATGACATGCACTTTTTATTTAAAATAATAAATGTAGAACACACACACCAGCATCTGCCCCCTATCTTCACATCACCACAGAGGTACCTACATACAGATGAGACAGTTTGTCAGTGGCCACAGCTGTGGCATTTCTACTGTTTGTTTGCAGTCTTACAGTACAACAACAGTTTACATTCACAGGGCTACAGATTATGTTGCAAATTATCAGTATTGCACAACAACAGGCTCCACATCTTTGAACGACACACTCCACATCTCACATATGCATGATCTACCAATACAGATAACAGTAGTCTAAAGATATGCCATGTTACCTGCATGCTCCATGTGTGCTTGCTGGGTGGCTCCAACCTCCATAATGGTGTAAGTCTGCTGCTGTTGTTGTTGGGCAGGTGCAACCAGGCTCATGAGCAGCTCCTCCACTCTGGTGAGGGGGGGGTGGATGTTAACACCACCCCCTGTTGCAAGCTGTTCTCTATGCACATCAGCGGCATGCTGACGGACATGACGGAGAAGATCACTGCAGTGGTGGCGTACCTGCTCATATGTGCGGTTATACAGGCCTACCTCATTGACCCTGCAGACAAGATCTTGCCACATTGCATTACGCTCCTGCTGGTCCTGGCTGGTTCATGAAAACATTACACGGTAGTGCTGAATCATACTGCTAGTGATGGTATCATCTTCAGCCCTACAGTAGCTTGAGTTCCTGTAGTGGGCCATGATCCCTGGCAGACATAAATACAAAAATATGTCTGAGCAAGTCATATGGCACATTTAACATTATACAGTACAGATATCACTGAGCTGCCATATATAGAAACCTATAAGCTAACCGAGAGTGAAACACTGTAACTGCCACTTATCACTGCTCACCCCACAACTGCTTGAAAGTGCCTTGCTCACTCTCTATCCAATGAACCATGTTCTGCACAACAACAAAATAAAATCACTATATAAGACTATACAAGAGTACCTGGCACACTGTGTGCAACACGATGCACCACCTAGCCACAGCAGATATACATCAAGCTGATGTGTAAAGAAATATATCATCCATCACAATCAGTGTAAGGTCCAGTAAATGTATTACTATTATAACACACAACTTGTTAATGCCAAACCCATGGCCAAAATATGTGCACAATTGGGAATATAGGTCACATACTGCTGTAGTACACTTTGAATGTTGCTAGATATGCAGTTATATGTATTACCACACATATGTCAAAGGACATGTTACAGACATACTCACACACATGTCAGACATAATTACAGGACACAAAGGTATGACAACCCAGATAAGCTTTCTGTGTGTACTATACAGTACTGTGTGTCAGTACTTACACAACCTTAATCTTGAGAAATGTAATCTGTGATGAATACAGGGACCACACAAAACAGTGGATGCAAGCAATGTGGACATACACCATACTTTTCTGCACAGGCCCAGAGCTTCAGTTAGTGCTACAGTACACACAGGATTTGCATTCAACATCGGTACCAATCAATAATCATAGATGTAGTGCTTTAGCCTCCAATGACACACCCTAGTTAAAACCAAGGGACTTAATCACACTGTATGCAATAGCACTTGTTCTGCCTAGCAACAGAATACACAGCTTTTGCTAGGATCAAAGCAAGGACCCATAATACCATAACATAAACAGTTTCCCACTAAGCTGTCCCACAGATACATATCTTTGAGGTATTCACAAACATATTGACCATCACAGTCAGTTAACAGTACAGAGAATCTATTGCAACAAGTAGATGTAGGTGTGTATGAGTGTATATACATATATATATATATATATATATATATATATATATATATATATATATATATATATATATATATATATATATATATATATATATATATATATATGTGTGTGTGTGTGTGTGTGTGTGTGTGTATATATACATATACACATCCATTTGTCTACATATACATATATATATATATATATATATATATATATATATATATATATATATATAGGCACATACACATTTCACCTTTCATAGTGAGAATATCAATTATACAAAGGATGTAAGGTGTATAGTAATGTAATAAAATCGCAGAGTCTTGGGATAAATGCATTGAAGGTGTTCACAGCTCAGGTAGCTTTAGCAGGCCTTACTGGCTTCAACACTGCAAACTGAACGAACCACCCACAGTGTTTAATCACCATATGTCATATAACAGCACTGTATGCTGTCTTGTTTGTCACACACTAAAACCTACATACAAATATGCACATACTAACCTTCACCAACATATATATCTCCCCCTTCGCAAACAGTTGCAATATGTCCCCTGCTCTATGCACATATACAGATGTGAATATATATAACACATATATATTTCTCCGTATGTGTGTGGCATACACACACATGGTCCACACTGTTATAAGTCCCTGGACCTCACAGCTGAACTGTTGGGCCTTGCTGCAACACAAACAGGTGTCACATATGAACACAGACTAACATTAGGGGGGTATATATGGCAACAGATGTGAGATAAGCATACTAGACTACTACAGTAGTTGCCAATGCTAAGCTACACTTTAATATGACTATCATGCATGTGTTGTTCTGTCACACCCATGTTTATATAATGTCAGCGCTAATACCCCCAACAGCCATTGGCCACACTACTGTACAGAACACAGATAACAAGGATCAGATCTTTGAAATTTAATGCTGAGCTACACATTTCAAAGTTATGTCCCACTGCCCACAGGTACACACAGTACTGTCCATAGCAGTAGTTAAGCAGAACATCTGTGCAGAAAGAAGTACTGTTGCCACATATGAATGTTTCACATTATGTAGACTATTCTTCAGTAACATCTACTACATGCCAGTAAATGCATATGTGTCACATACCTTTCCTTTGTATAATTTAGTAATATGTATTTTTCCTTTTCTCTCTCTCTCTCTCTGTCAGTTTCTGCAATATAGTGATTAAGTTTGTTGGCAGAGACTGCAGCCTGCATTTGTAGGAATTGCACATGAGCATGTGATGGCCTCTGAACCAATTAGTGCCCACCATTTGCTAATTGCATGCAGCCTGCTGTGTAGTAATTGCAGTAATCACTGTCATAGCAACCCAGTACTATAAATTACTGACTCATGTAGGCGTGGCCCTTTCAGCTTTCCAAGATGGAGATCATCCTTGTTTGGTGTGGACATCAGTATTAAAGACAGAAGGTCGGTATAGTTCTTATATCAGAAGCCAGGGGTGTAGCCAGATATTTACATTTTGTACTCAGACCTAATGTTGCTGCTTCCAGTACCCACTTTTCAGTGTAGAAATGTACTCACCCCTCAAAATGCTACCCAAAGATACATGGAAAGATGTACTTTCTTTTCAACTGTTACAATTAACTGCCATACAAACCTAGTTATAGAGCTGTATTCCTTTGGCACAAGAATTGTTTGTGAACTGCTATACTGTGAATATTCATTTACTCAGTTCTAAACAGTTTGTGCTTTTTTAGTGTTGACATTAGCACGAGCTGCTCAGAAAAACTGGACACATTTCAGTACAGTGAGTATACTTACCTACATCCTTGGTACACCCTGCATAGGGTTGCAGAAGTACAGAGAGCATAAGTAGTATTGTATGGATTTTATCTTGCTGGACTTACAGGATTGCTGTGTACATGTTAAGTTTATCAAGGCATGTAGTCTGTCTGTGTAACTCCCAACTGTGGTCATATCCACATGATAGCCAGAGAATAGCCTGTTATTTTTTGTCTGTGCACCACACAGGTCTTTTCAGCAATAGAGCAATGGCATTCTTACAGTTAGTTGCTACCAGTACATGGCTACATCCTTTTGTATTTCAGTGTTTTATTCCTACATAAGGGTATGCTTCCAAAACTCCTTCCAAAGCTATTTGCACAGTGTGTAACAGCAGAAAGGCTAATATGCCTCAGTGTTTCTGCCTCTGCCAGACCTCTCAACGAATCAGGTACATATTTGTACAGAATCAGAGAAAAGTCAAGAAAAAACTCAGGGACAATCAGGGACACCTTTAAAATATTAGTGCCATTAAGTTGAAACATTGAGAGAATCAGAGCATATGAATTAATACACCTTTTCTGAAGTAAAAGAAGTGTCTAACTCTTAATTATTGTCATTATTCATTAAGTGTAATTTACCACATTTCTGCCCAAAGTCGGTAGTTTTAAAAGGGACTCAGAGGGACAGAGCTAAAATGCGGGTCAAAATCAGGGACGTCCCTGAAAATTAGGGACAGTTGAGAGGTATGGCCTCTGCCCTAAACAGATATGCCAGTGTTTGTCCTGCTGTGATACTGTGTGGGGTTGTAAAGTGATGGTGTAACATTATTTCCTGCTAGAATGGCTGATTCTCTTATCACAGTCAGGTAATGTAATCCCACAATAACTGTTGGTCAACATCCACAGAACAAGTTGTGTGGTATGGTATTCCTAATTTTCCTTTACATTCACTCATTCTGATACATGATATAATTATTTAAGCATCAACTTGGTGCATATCTATTGTAGCTTAGTTGTACTTCATGTTGTGTAGTGTGTGCAGGGTTCGAGACTTACAGAGGTGTTTTATTTTGTTCCTGAGCAGAACAAGGGCCCTCACATACAGAGTGACTAAGGCACTTTTAAGAAGTTGTAAGCAGGTTTGCGCAGGTTTGCACAATGCTGCTCATTGCTTAGCCAAATGCAAACAAGCGCAAATTCGTGCAAACCTGCTAACTACTGCTTAATAGTGCTTACTCCCGCTCACCCCGTGCTAATTTCTTTGAAAGAAAAAAAATGGGGAGATAGGAAAGTGGTGAAAAGGGGCACAAAGAGGGAAAGACAGTATGGAAAATAGCTCATGATGTGCAGGATGGGTGTAGGGAAGGTCCATAGCGGCCCATTTCTTCAACAGCAACAGCTGTGCATATGCAATAAATTTGGAGGTAGATATGAACCCTTCAACCCCTGAGAGAGGGGTGAGGACAACAAAGTATGTTGTAATGCCAGTTAAATAACATTTCATGTGTCCAGTGGACATGTGTGCAAAATGGGCAGCTATGTATGGGGTGTAATTTTTTTTTTTTTTTTGGGAGCAGATTGCCCCTTTTTTTTCAACTAAGTGTGAATGTGGGGTAGGGGAAGTAGGTATATTTGGGGAGGTAGGTTGGGGAGGTAAACAGACAAGACAAACAAGACGCATACAGGGGCGATATATGACACATGTGGTGGGTGAACACCTTTGAAGGGGAGGGATGTTTGGAAATCACAAGCCCATGAGTCCCCAGATGGGAACAGTGGGACTGAAGTCCCCATCCTTGGACAGTCACCACTGCACCTTCACGGCCCAGACGCTGGCTGTGCTGGGGGCTGTGTAGGAGGGGCAGGCTGACCCGTGAGTTGCACCACTCGGGCCTCAAGCTGGCGTAGAGTTTCTGCAAAAGAACGTTCAATCTCTCTATGCACCACAGCCCGGACCTTATGAAGGGTGATAAGTGCCTCTCCACCCACGCTTGCACAGGGGGGCCGAGTCCCATCCCCTGCAGTGCTTCAACCTGAAGGTGGCACAGGGCCAACGGAGGAGGAGGTCCCAGGCTGGGCACCGGATCTGCTGGTGCCAGGTGCCATGGCCAGCTGAAGTGGGACAGGTGGGTCAGCTGGGACCGGCCTTCCCATACGAACTATGCTTTGGAGAGTTTAATAAAGATATGGGTTAGTAACAGTCAACAGCGTTGCCAATTAGTTATAACAGCATGCAGAAGTATTCCCATTAACCCAACACACCAGATTGTCAACAGTTGAAAAGCAGGCATGACACATGCATATATAGAACAATAGTGGACATTACAACAGCATGCAGGTTTAATTGATGGCAACAGGCCACCAATATTGTGGTATTTTAACAGGGCACATGCATAGAAATAAATGCAAATATTTATAAACCAATAGGACATATGTCCCAACAAATGTTTTGAGATTAGACATACTGATTGAGGTGTGGAATTGCATTTTTATGCACATACAGTAGGGTGGAAAAAGATAGCTCAATTAACAACTTATATATCCTTTTAGTTTTCACTACATTCCTATTAACTGCAGTTATATGTCCCTTACATGTAGTATTACACTACCCAATGCCCTTATATTGTGCAATTGGATTTTGCTAGATCATTATATACATGAGCTGTATCTTACATACAAACTGTCCAAGATGCAGATGTTACTGCAACATATTTTGAGAGTTGCTCACACACACTACTGCTAAGATGGTACACTGACAGATCTACTTTCATATAATTATCTAGATATGTTCAGGTGAAAGTATCAGTTATATGTTAACAGCTCCCTACATTTCTGGCAGCACACTGACATTTCTGGGGAACACAATACCAAGCTACTCATGTGCCAAATTAACCTGTACATGCTGGCCTTGAACCAACAGTTGAGGGCTGTACATATGCATACAAGCTGCTGGCACTCCCTTCATCCACGTTATATGGGCCTACCCAAGTGTGGGTTGACACTGCTTAATAAAACACTACTATTTGTAGAATGCAACAGTACAACAACATATCAAAGAAAATGAGACAGACACACTCCATGAATCATACATTTATTAAAGGATTATTATTTATCCTATAATATCTTTATTTATTGGGTTAAAAGACTTTTTGAAGGCTCTCTCATTTATTTTATATAACAGTACATGCAGAATAATTACTAACCTGCCTCATGACACAGCCTTTGCAGCCTATCTTCATGGGCTTGTAGGTTCATAGCCCGGTCACCTGCAGCTGTGAAGTAAATGGAGTGATATTGAGACATACCTACCCATAGTATAGACAAGCATAGCAATTTTTAACTACTTAATACAATGGCTACTTACTCAGTACTGGGGCATTAGGCATTGTATGGGATTCCTGGATCCACGGGTCCAATTCATCCCCCCTACATCACTTCAGGTCAGAATAATGGTGCCTGACCTGCTCACCAGTCCGAGGAACACCAGTGGCACTGGTGAGATCATGGGCAAGACTGTTCCAGGCCTCTGTTTTATATTGGGTACCCTGGTACTGGCCCCGCAGGAGTCTTTCCTCATGTTTGTGGATGAGGAGCCAAACCATAATTTTGGACTCCTGGATGCCCCAGTGTTTTGCTCTAAATCGAGTGGCTTCGCCAACACCAGCCATGCTGACTGCAGAAGGAAGCTACAACCAGTTATAGCAAGTATTCCCACCTGTGGAGCTTAAATATGCCTCATTTCCTGCACTTATTTGTGATTGGCCAGTTTTGGAAAAACTCAGCTGTAGGCACACCTGCTTAGCTGATGTTGGCAATGTTTAAAATTCCTTTGATAGATATGTGTCTGTTGAAAGTGCATGTTTTTGAAATGCTGTCATGGCTTAGTGGTTAAGTACTGTGACTATATTGCACAGTATCCTGAGTTCGAGCCCTGTCACTGCTTTTTATTTTCCTGCTGGGCAGACCTGACTGGTTAAGGAACAGTAAAGCAGGTGTGAGTGTGTTTACCCAACTTTGCTCAAATGTGCCTGACTTTGCCCAACATTACTCAACATTGCTCAACATTGCTCAACGTTGCCCAAATTGCCCGACATTGTGCTAGTTAGTGTGGTACGCAGCTACGTGCAAAGACATTGTGCTGGTTATCGTGGTGCGCAGCTACACGCAATTGTATTTAAATATGCTCAATACTGGTAAAATGTGCTTAGCAGTGCTTTATATTGCTTAAAATAGGGTAGTCATGCCTCAGAATGTATAACCATTTCACCTTCATATATATGTATAATTCATTCACTACTACATTTAACATTTCAATGCTTTTTACAAAACTTATACATAAAAAATGTCAGGAAATATTTTTGTATACAGATTTCCCACAGAAAATGGAACATGCAGTAGTGGGACTCAATCCAGAAATGCCTCCGCTTTGTGCGAAGGCTCTAACCACTACACTATTACTATGTTGCTTAAGTTGCCTATATTTTTCTTATTATCCTCTTCTGGTGTCTAAGCTGCTAACTGTAGCTAAGCAATGGGCAAACCCATGCAAACCCGCGCAACTACGGGCAGTTATATTGGAAGAAAAAAAATTATTTTTATTTTTTATTTTGTAAGTTGTTTAACATATGGGGGAGTCTGGTGTTACATTGTACACATGTGAGCGGACTCGCTCATGTAACTGGATGTTGCGGCATTTCTAATTTTGCAGGGGCATGGATTTTTGGACTGCTTGGCAGTCCGACACGCCCCCTACACGTGTCCACTCTCCATGTAAGCTTTAGAGTTGAGGCAGCACGCCCTCATTAATATGCATGGCACGCTGCCATCATACTCTTATACTGGCGCTTATATGTAAGACTAATCTAGTCTTACACGGAAGATTAGTAAATCCGGGAGAAAGTTACTATTATCTCTAGCTTTGATGTTATTTAAGAGGACAACCAGAGCAATTCTTGTGCTATGGCATCAGCAAAAAACATGTTGGGTAGAGGTTTGTAGCTTTTCTTGAAGAGAGTATTATAAGATTTGCTGATGTATATACTTTTCTAGAATTTAGTGAGTGGAGATAAGATAGTGAGAGGCTTAAAGTTTATTTCAGAAGAGTTGCCACTTCTATGAAGAGTGATGATGTAGATTTTTTTTCTCTCTGAGACAGAACCTGTGGTTCTTGAATGGATCTATTGATCAAGACTGGATAATCAATAGAAGTACCTGCAAGCTTTAAATATTCTGTAGGCAGGTTGCCAGCAGAGGGTGTGGACTGCTTGAGCTTACTGAGAAGGTGTTTTACATGTGAGAGACAGTTTTTAAGAAAAAAGAAGTTTATTGGAAGTGTGAGCCTCAACAGAGCCATCATGAGCTCGCATTTGATTTTTTGTTAGGGCCAGAACAGAGTCTATGAAATGGGAGTTACATTTATTAGCAGTCTCTTTTAAAAAGCTATTTGAGCAGGTGTTGTGGACAGTAGGAGTCCCAGTGTGTAAGATTTTTTTTTAACTAGAGAATGACAATTTTCTTGTTTTTTTTATGGTTTATTTGTGGATCCAAGTAATACTGTTTTTGATTTGCAGTGATTTGAGTTTTAGCAAGGTAACTAAAATGCATATAAGTATGAAGGTGGGCTGCAGATTTGGTTCTTTGCCAATTCCACTAAGCTTTGCCTCTTTTGTGAATTAGTTTGGGATTAGTATGTGACAGCCAGATAGTTTAGGTGGATTTACACATTTTCTTCTGATGGATGCAAGTCTATTCAGGGTACTGAGGAATAGTGAATTGAATTTAAACATAGCATTGTCCAGAGGTAAGGTATAAAGTCTAGACCAGTTATGGGATTGAAGAACATTGTTGAAAACATCAAGTTTAAAGTTGGTAAGGTTACAGCTTTCCTTAAGCAACTGATCTTTGGAGCTGTTTTTTTTTTTATTCTCTGGACATAGATGGGATAGTGGTTACTGAGTGAGTCTGTGAAGGTTGTGGCAGAATTGTATTGTTTAGGATTTGAAACTAGCATCCAGTCTAGAATAGAGCCAAACTTTGAGGTTTTGTTGGAGTCAGTTTAGGAGGTTATACTTTGTATAAATCCATATAAGCTGATGCTGTTTGAGAGACTGTCTGTTGAAAGGTGCTAACACTTAATCCTGATATCATCAAGGACTGTTGTTTCATAGGATATGGAATTTGATATCCAGTTAAGGATGTCTTCTAGAATAGGGATACTTTAAGGAAGAATATGTAGGGCAATGGTACATAGATTTTTATAACTGTTTAGTTTTAGTTTAGAAATTACTGTCTCTGCTTAGTGAAATGTATGTGGGTCAAAGCATGAGGTAGACAGACCAAGGTGGTTTGAAAACAGGATAGCTGTACCACTAGCTTTATTGTTTAATCTATCAGTGCATGTAATATTATAGCCTGGGGAATGAATTTTAGAATCTTTGATGTGTAGCTTAAGAAAGGTTTCAGTAAGAATGACAATGTCAGAAGAGTAATGAGAGCTCCAGGAATAGAGTTCTGTTACTTTAACTTTACTTTGGATGTTGATGGAGGAAATTTTTAGGTAGGAGTGGTTAGAGTAGGTGGTTGAGATGAGGGGTATGGGCCGGGATTAGAGCGTACATCACCACATAGGGAAATAATTTGGTAATGTATGTAAAATAAAGTAAAGGTCATAGTGGCAAGTTCATATTGGGCTTATATATAAGCTTGAAAGGGCAGTTGGTGAAGTTGACAGATTTATATTTGTAAAGGAGGTAGGCTAATCAGTTAAATAAGTTGTATGCAATTTTGTCCAAGTACGGTTCGCCAATAATGTCTGTATAATAGACAAGAATAGTGGATTTCAGGGTTGGTGAAACAGGTGTTATATAACATGTGAAGTGTGCCAATAAAACATGTTTAGTAGAGATAATGATAATTATTAATAGTAATTTATAAAAATGAAAAATAGGTGATAAATTGAAGAGGGCGTTAATTATCACATAACAATTGTATGTTAATTATCACATGATGAGATGGAAATGAGTAACATTATTCCAGTGACCCTTATTGTGAAAGTAACTGAGTGATTCAGAAACATATTACAATTTTGTGACCTTTCATGGCTGCCAGTAAGTTTGTAAACTAAGATTTCTTGTTAAACAGGGTGAGAGACCAGACTACAAATCTATGTGTATCAGCTGACTTAACAAGTAGCATATTTTAGAGATCATTCTCACAGCCAGTGTGCACGTTGGGGTGCATCCTTACCCTCTGCATCAAAAACTGCGTCTAGCATAACATCACTTGCACAATAAGGGCAAAGTATACTGCTAGCATGTAGGAAAGACACCATAGGACAGCTTTTTAGGAATGTGCCATCAGAATTGTTGCAAGCATGCTGCAAAGGGGACTGCCACCCTTGGGCACATGGTGTTAGGGGCACAACAGGGAAGTGCAGTTCTTGCATTCTTATATCTGTGCTGGCATTACTGAATGCCAGTACAGAAATAAGAAATGCCCATCAGCTCTAGGTTTGTTCTAAAGCTGTAGTAAGCCATTTGCTACAGGGCAAAATTGAAAAAGTCCCTTTTATTTTGATGCTCTTCATCTCACCAGCCGTGGAGGTGGAGAATGGGTTCTGACATAGAGCTCCAGATTACTAAAATGGATTTTTTTCCTTTTGCTCTTCAATTTGGGGATTGGCAGCCATTAATAGGTGAGCCAGCTACAGCTCTAAGCGCTGCCCTGTCATGGAATTCCATGGGCTATATGGAATACCAGTCCCTGTATGTATAGGTATGTCTATTCTTGCCAAAAGGACTTTCTAGGAGCCCCCAAAGGGCACAGTGGGTGTATCCCATGCACCTTCCTTGAGTCTACTGCATCACCTCCCAGAAGTGATGCTGTATCATGAGGAGGAGTGTATGTGGTTCCCAATACTATGTGGGGAGTCTATGAAACAGACCATTTCCATGAGGTTCTAGAAGCCAGAGACAACAAATATTTTGCTATCAAGGCATTTCGGGTACACATAGACAATGATACTTCAACCATAAGTTTCCATTCCACCTGCTGTCAGCTAGTTTACAATGCATGTGCTATTGCGTACATGTCTGTACACCATCCAGGCAATTCCCAGAATTCCCACATCTGGCCATTGTCCAAGTTATATCAGCAATTTGTATTTGGTGACTTCTTAAAGGGTTATCTTAATGGTTATGCTGGATATGCTCTAGAATCATGGCTTATAACACCAAAATAAAACCCACAGGAATTACTGAGACTGTATAAAGCTTGGTACAGTTGCAGACCCAAATAATCATTGACAGTTATCTGGCATAATGAAGGACCTCTCCAACTGTATAATTTCTTCTGACAACATGCTGCGGAGACAAGCAGCAGGATATTCCCTATATTGGAAATGTTGCACAATATGATTGTAAAGAGGCAATTGCAGTAGAGACTTGCCATTTGGCAAACCAGGCATTCTGGAGTAAGCAGTAGAGAAGATGCCATTGAGGTAGAATTAGAGGAACTGCTTGCAGATGGAAATGGTGTAAGTCACAGGTGGACACAGTATACTGTGGCACTGACAAAGAGGTGGTATCTGATCTACAAATACAGGCCAGACTATACAAAGCAAAGTTTAAAACTGATGACTGCAATACTACACCAAGGCTATGATCTACAGTGCACTGGCTGGCCATGTTCTGCCTCAGACATTAGTGACACATATACAACTGCTGTGAGGACAAAGTTGTCATCATATGCATAGAATGGGAAGAGCACAGTGGCAGGGTACAGCAATGGAGACAGAGTTAAGATGTAGGTTACTAAGGATGTGGACAGGAGTTTGTGATGTGACCAGGGATTGGGAGGGAGTTGGATTTACTGTGTAGGGAGGGTGGATGTGGTGATGTTAATGCTAGAGACGATAGCTGCCTGGCTGGGCTGTGTATTTGTATGTGTTTAGAGTGTGTGTCAGAGTCACAGTGTGTTTAAATGTGATTGCATTGTGTGTATATGTATGTGAGACAGGTGTTGTAAGGTTTCAGCTGATAATGGTCATCACCAGCTATGGATGCATCCCATGTGATGATTTGTGCTGGCAGTAACACCCACTGTCAGGGATAATGCTTAACACAAGACTGTGACTGAATCTCCATAACCTTCACCAGACTGCCATATATTATATGTCTCTGTGGGCACCATTGGCATGCTTCACAATGTATGTAATTGGTAGGTGCAGTAGATGAGGTTGCAGTTTGTGAACATGATCTGTCTTACCTGTTGGACAAATCCACAGTGGAGTCAGGAGAGTGTCTGTTATGGGAATGGTACGATCCCAGTCTTGTAGAGGCAGTGGAGGAAACTAGGTGCCTGGCCAACACACCAATCATTGAACTTGTCATGCAGGCCACATAAAACACCTATCAGCTCTAGCATGGAGGTAATGGCATTTACTTGTGCCTGGATGACTGCTCTGTACATCCACTGAGTAATGACCATGATGGCATCCATCTCAGACAATGACTAGGAGGCAATGCAGTGATGGCAACCTGCCTGCCATTCCAGACTTCTGTCCCCATGGCCTATGCCTGTACTATTGCCCACTGCTTGCACATGGGCATGGCACATCCTTGCTACCTAAGTAGGTATTCTAGGCATAACATATCCTTCCATGATTAAAAAGTGACACAAGGCTGTTTACACAGGCAGCAGAGTTGTATCCCTGACCATGGGTGGTAGTCTGCTAAATCCAATCACTGTCACTGCTCCTGACACTGACAATCTGGACAAAGGCCCATGAAAAGTAAGGTACAACTGGCCAAAAATCGGGACACTGATTAACATAAAATTTGCATGCATAACCATGTAACCCACCAGCTCCAATGGAATTGTGGGATACCAACATGAAGATTGAAGTTACTAAATAGTAATAAATAATGGCAGAAGTTTGAATGTTAGATTTCATATCCCTATCCCTCAGAATATACATAATAATGCAAAATCTGTTATTCTAGCAACTGAGTTTACAGGGCGGGAGCAGTATTTATAATCTGTCCCTACTTTTGGGCCTTTGTCCCACCATTATTTTTGGCTTTGTCCAGATTTCTTCCTCTGAGAGATTGAGAAGTATGTGCCCCACCTCCCAACATAGGTCCTTAAGTACTAGTGTCATGTACATAAACACCTGTTCAAAAAACCTACACATCTGTCTGAAAACCAGGACCTTCCTTCCTGAGTTAAAAACAGGAAATGGTCATGTTTTAAGGAACCACTAAAATCAGTCTGGCATAAAATGGCATGAAGTCACATGAACCATTCTCCAACTTTCACAAAACAAAAAGTTCAGAAAAGTTTACCCCACTGGAAAATGATTTCAAAATAGTATATTTTCAACAGTAAAAACAACAGATTAAAGTAAATATATATATATATATATATATATATATATATATATATATGTATGGTTCTACCTCACATAAACGAAACACCACAACACCGACAACGCAATCACCGACACCACATAACCGACAGTACAAAAACACGAAATCCCACATGCCCGACAACGAAATAACGGACGGTACACAAACACGAAACCTCATACACTTCACACACCACAATCAACAACCAAAACACATTCCCGTCCAAAACCACATACACAACACAAGCACACCAAAATCCCTACAAACCCACACTAAACCACACATACACAACTACCTACAACCCTGACCCAAACCCTAACCCTAAGGTCCGTCACTACCGCACACTTACCTGACCCGCTCCCTAACCCTAACTCACTTATCCCGCCCCTAACCCAATCACAATCACTACCGCACACTTACCTGACCCGCTCCTAACCCTAACTCACTTATCCGCCCCTAACCCAAACACAATCACTACCGCACACTTACCTGACCCGCTCCCTAACCCTAACTCACTTAACCCACCCCTATCCCCACTTACCTTACTCGCACCCTAACGTCCGTCACTACCGCATACTTACACAGCCTTTTCCCATTTCGGTATCCTCGGCGTCGGTGCTTTCATCCGTCGGGTCGGTCTTCTGCTTGTCGATCTTCTAGGTCCCGTCGCGTCGGTCTTCTGCGCTGTCGATCTTCTGGGGCTCGCGATTTCCCTGTCGATGTTCCGGCGTGTCGTTGAAGTGAGGTAGAACCATATGTATGGTTAGCTAACTAGGTGTGTGTGGGGGGGGGGAGCAGGGGCAACTTAAAGTATATTACTATAAAAACATGCCACAAGCAGTTTTAGTACAGTTCATTGAAAACAAATGAATGCGTACACTCCATACACGGTCGTGTACTTTGCGTATGCCTGACTTCTTCTCAAAACTCATAGCAAAGAATATTATAAAAAATGAACTCAGCAATGTACTAAATATGCAATTTTAATAGAGTAACATAAAGCAAAACTTTCAGGTTCACAGACCCTTCCTCAGTGCAAGTCTTGTGAATATGTGTGAACTTGAAAGCTTTGCTTTATGCTCCTATACTAAAATTGCATATTTAGTACATTGCTGAGGTCATTATTTATATTATTCTGTGATACTGGTTTTGCTTTATTGTGACTCGTGTTTGTTACCAGCATACTCTTCTGAAAACTGACTTGTACCAGCAGCAGTATTTAAATTAAAACAATAATCAAGAATGTCCTGCTGGTGAAGCAAAGACGCAATCCCCCCAAGATCCAGTTTGCAGTAAACGTATTTTATACTAGTACTTCAACCATGGATTAGTCTTAATGCGAAACATAGAGCAGCATTTTTTTAAATGTGGAAGTCACTTATTAAGACTGGCAATGCTTAAAATTCTCTTTTCAAACAAATGAAATAGTTGCATAAATATTATAAAACTAAATTACTCACAGCAGTCCATGTTAATACACTGAAAATCATTAAAGGAAACAGGTGACAGATACAGAACACACTGATAAACGAATCTATGTTACAGTACAACAATCCAAGAAAAGCAATGAAAGTCTCACACTACAAGTCACCTTCACTGACTGACCGATACACAACTACTAGCAAGTAACAAAACTACCACAGTTTGAAACTCCCACTCGGCCAGTCTCCAAGTCCGACTGTGTGTTCCCCTAAGAGTCAGTTTTCACTAAACCTGGGTTTTATAATAGCTCAAATGTCATGGATTAATCTTAATGCAAAACACAAAGCAGCATTTCGTATTTCTGAATGTGGAAGTCACTTATTAAAACCAGGCAGGTACCAAGAGGCAATGCTTAAAATTCTGTTTAAAAATAAATTAAATAGTTTCATAAATATTGTAAAGTAAATTCCTCACAGCAGTCCATGTTAATGTACTGAAAATTTTTAAAAGAAACAGGTGACATAGACAAAGCACACTGGTAAATGAAGCCATGCTACAGTACAACAATCCAAGCAAAGAAATGAACGTCACATCACCACCCATGGTTTGAAACTCCTGCCCCAGTCTCCACTGTGTAATCTAATTACACAACCCAGAAACTTGCTAGAAAACAAGTACAACACTTTGCTTAAGGTGAGATGATGCTTTTAGTCAGGTTATCAGAGTTTGGATATATGAGGTGACTCATGCCATTACACGCGGCATTCTTCAGCTGGGAGAATGTTAGAATTATTAGCTGTGAACCTGGGATATTCTCGATTACAGGCTAGTCTTTCTCGTTCTTTTCCTGATGCAACATCTGTCACATCTCACAGACACAAGAACAGATCAGGATCTATCATGCACTATCGCAAATAAACTAAAAATTTCAGCACAGGTGGAAAAACTTAGGAATACACAGATAAATATAAAGAAAAAGTGCAAAATAAGCATTTTATTGATGACCCAAGCAAGCTTTATAGAGAATTGGGAAGCAAGGTAAAAATAATTGAAAGACCACCAAAAAAAGAGGAAATAGATACATTTTGGAGAAGTATCTACGAAGATCCTGTGGAACATAACAAAGATGCTAAATGGATAGAAGAAGTAAAAGAAAGAATAAGAAGTTTAAAGGTGCAGGATATAAAATGGGATGAAGTAACAGCCAGAGAGATTGAAACAAAGTTAAGAAAAGCCTCCAGTTTGAAAACCCCAGGTCCAGATGCAGTACCTAACTTTTGGTTAAAAGTATTAACATCTTTGCATGGAGATTTAGCCATGAGTAAGAATTATTTGTATGCACACCCTGGCTAACAACAGAAACAACAATGCTCTTGGTTAAGAGTGAACCTGCAAGCTACCCATAAAAATTATAGGGCAATAACTTGCCTTCTGACGATGTATAAACTATACATGGGAATTGATGCTGACAGAGTTTATAGTCATTTAGAAGAAAACTCAATTATGGCAGTAGAACAATAGGGCAATAAAAGAAAGTCATATGGAACAAAGGATTATCTGTTGTTAAATAAAGTTATACAGGAGAACTGTAAAAAGGGTAAGAATTTAAGTATGGCATGGATTGACTATAATGTCATACTGGAGAACTGTAAAAATGGGAAGAATTTAAGTATGGCATGGATTGGCTATAAAAAAAAATCATTTGATAGTATCCCACATTCGTGGATAAAAGAGTGCTTAAAAATGGGGGTCTATATTATACAGATGAAAAATCAAAATGTCGAATGTTCACATGAGCATAAATGCAGTCACTATTGTCGGGGGTTGCACCCCCATACTCCCCGCTAAATATATGTTCCAACTCTGAGATCGCACTACAGTGAGGAAAGGGCAAATATTTTGATTCTCACTGTACTGCAGTCCAAAAAAATAAACATTGAGTTCCTGCATTTATGCTCATGTGAGCATTTAACATTTTGACATTTTGTCGATCTAAAGTAGACCCTAAAAATGTATAAGATACACCCTACACTGATCGACTACATTACAGTGACCATGAAACAGTGGCAGACCACTTTGCAGTTAAGCCACGATAAAGGAGAGATTATTATCACAGGGATAAAAATTCAAAGGGGGATATTCCAGGTTTACTCTCTGTCAGTGTTGTTATTCTGTTTTGCCATTAACCCATTAAGCTGTTTACTTAACAGCTTAGGCCATGGCTACAATTTGGCTCCTAGAAAACAACAAAGTGTAAAGACTTTTCATATTCTCTTTGTCAATGATTTAAAACTGTATAGCTCATCAGATGAGGAACTGAAAGCACAGCTGCAGGTTGTCAAAACATTTTCAGATGATATAAGAATGTAATTTGGTCTTGATAAATGTGCAAAAGCAACCTTTAAAGGAGGAAAACTGCAGCACCAGGAAAACATCAGTTTGGGGCAATAATGTGATATAAAAAACTGAAGCAAGAGGGAGTGTATAAATATTTGGGAATTGATGAAGAATCAACAATAAAACATGAACGAATGCAAATAAAACTTAGTAAGGAATAGTTTAGAAGACTTAAATTAATTCTGAAAATAGCAAAAGACATCTAGGAACAAAATCCAAGCTATAAACCAATTTGCTCTTCCTGTCCTAACTTACAGTTTTTGAGTGATTGATTGGCCCCAAAACCTGTTGGATAGATTAGATAGGAAATCAAGAAGGATGCTTCATACTCACCAAATGATTTATAAAAATCAATGTATACCAAGATTATATATTCCCCATTCTGAAGGGGGGATGGGCCTCCTTGAAACTGATTGCATGTATAGATCTGCAATTGTGAGACTCCACACATATCTGCTGACCTCAAAAGACCCAAATGTAGTGAAAGTTTTGAAATATTTGGAGAATAAATCTAAGATGACTTCTCTGCTTAATTTAGCAGAAGCATATTGGCATCAAGCAGGAATGGAAATCAAACCAGAAGTAGATAAAAAATTAGGCAGCAACTGAATGTGCCAAAAAACAAAAAAAAAAAGAATATAAGGTGAAGGACCAGATGAGAAGGTAAGAAATGCTGAAAAAGCATAAATATATTTGCAAGTATAAAAAACTTCTGGAAGAACCTCATGTTGATCAGGAACGAATGCAAGAATAGTTAACGAGAGGTGAATTCAAACCAAGAGATGAAAGGTTAATATTGGCAGCCCAATGGCAGAAGGACTGTTTACTGAAAGGCATAATAATGTGACAAGACTGTTGCACTGGGGATTGTGCAAACATTATGGTATTGAAGTGGCTAAAAAACACTGGAAACGAGCCACACAGCATCATAGAAAATTATGAAGTTTATATCACATGGGATCACCCATTACCAACAGTTTAAAAGATAGATGGAAGAAAACCGGATATAGTGGTACAAGAAAAGAATACAAAAGTAGCATTAATCATGGAAATTGTTACACCCAGTGACTGCAGTGTCTTACATACAGAAAGACACAAAGTCATAAAATGTCAGGATCTGCTGGCAGAAACAAAAGCCATGTGGAAGAAAGATACCCAGACAGTTCCAATAGTAGTAGGAGCAATGGGTCTTATAAAAAAAGAATCTACAATTGTATTTAGGTATGTTACCAATCCATGCAACTCCTTTTGAATTGCAGAAGGAGTCATTACTGGGCACATTGCGGATGCTGTGAAGAGTACTATTGGCTGACATCAAAGATTGAAACAATACCAATTTCATGAACTTTAATTATACTTTGATTTAGGAATGGGGTCCATTCCCATCATAGTATTAGAAATCCAAAAGATCTGGAGAAATGAAAAAAGAGAAACACAAGACACTGACACCATGTATTCTTTTGTTGGCTGCAGGCCTGCCACAAGTCACAGGTGGGATGCAGCTGTAAACTGTTTTTTTTTTTTTCAAAGTTTCTGACTCTAGCAAAATAATGAAATTGGGATTTAAAGGGGCCACTCGGAAATTCATGGCACCCTATTATTTTACCCTTCAAAATGGGAAATACCGAGGAATTTGGTACAGTCGAGCGGTATGCTGTCAGAGGCTGATGTACCACTGACATTATGCATGCCCTTTTTCATGGAGGAGGACTCTATAACCATAAAACCTACATGAAAGTAGACAGATAAACACTCATGTGTGACATTACAAATATATGACAATCCCACTACCTAGTGATACACCCTTGTTACATATTACTGCTATGAAAAACATTCAAACACACATATCTTGCACTGTACACAATCATCTGAGCAACCCAGGTATGCCTGTAGAGAATTGTGCTGTTCTGTATCTCTGAGCTTATGACATGTGTGCTCCTAAACTGTGTTACTAACATAATATAACCTGGTAAAATACCAATAACTATAGTGTTCCCTTTTTTTCTGTAGTGTATTCCTCTGTATTCACTACTATTCTTTTACTGTTCAGCAAATTTCTGTAGTGTGAGGCTGATTTTAATAGTGCAGTTTTTGGGCTATTAGCACAGCAATTATGCTAAAAAGACAGTTAAGAATAAATACCTCTGAAGTGCGCATTTAACATAGAGCATATCTATTTCAGGCTGTGCAATGAGGCAGGCACCTGATTGTACATATGCATTAAGGACTTAGAGATGAGATTTGTTTTGTTCTATTCCCATTCCAGGTATTTGTATTACATTTTTCAGTACTGTCACTGCAGTGCAGCATAACAGGGATGTTGCTTTCTTGAGTGTGCTGTCCTTTAGTTGACATGTTTAATCAAGATTCCATCTGCCTGAGTTCCCCATTGTCCTGGACAATTTCCCCTAGTCAGTTAGAGTACGACCTTTGGTCTCCCCTGCAAAAATGCCACTGATCCAGTGACAGCAGCCCAGTTGACAAAATGTAAACAAAAAATAAATAAATTAATAAATTAAATAAATATATAAATAAATAGCACAATCACCACTCCGGTATGTCGTTCTTCTGTGAGTGATTATATGGAGACATTAGATACTGTTGCACCATCCTTTTGCCTTTTGATGCATATCATGTGGTAGCTGGAAATTTCTAACCATGCTTCTTTAAATTGCAACCTGTGAAGTGGCCATAACTGCTGATAGTGCTGAATGTGGAAGGGCTCCTGCCTGGTACAGGAAGGAAATTAAACTCTTCTATGCTTTCTGCATATGGATTACCAGGATGGCCAGCTAGGGAACTTTCATGAGCGTCCCTAGTACAAAGTGGATGCTACTGCCTTATCAAGACATTAAGTGGCCATGGGCATCATTCACACTGATGATCATTGCAGCCATAGTTGTAGCAACCTGAAGAGGAAACACCATGACTTTCTTAACCAATGAGAAGAGGACATTAGAGTAGACAGGAACTTTATAGTAAGCAGTAGTGACAGGTAGTTAGTTGTGATTATTTAGGCATAACTGCTCATCCATATGGCAGATATGGGAGTCATGAGCATCTTTCCTTTTCTTTTATTATTTTCAACTCTTAGTTCAGACAGAAGACAGCAGGTTAATCTGCAGGAGGCAGCCATAAAAACTATCTGGGGGAGGTACATATATACCACTGATGTTATAGGTTCATAGGTTTATAGGTTCATACTAGGCTATCTCCCCTAGGGCATTTATAAGCCTAGCCAGAGTGTGTTTGGCTTTCGCCACCCATTTTAAATTAATTTTGCTATGCCCTTTTTCGAGGTTAGTATACTGTGCCTCTGTCTAACAGTGACACAGAAGTGATGCCCAGGGTAAACCTATGATCTCCCATCCACTCATCAAGATTCCTCTTGAAGAGAGTCAATGAGGGACTCTGCCTAACCTGGACTGGGATTTTATTCCAGAGTGAAGGGAGCCTCTGGGTTATGAATCTGTCCCTCCAGCATGTCCTATTTATTTCAGTGCTGAGGTTCAAGTCTCTCGAGCGTGTAGCTCAATGGGATTTGGATTTTCTGAGGTGCAGCATGTCCATTAATTCTGGGTTGGACATGGCTTTATACGTCAGGCACAGATCACCTCTGAGCAGGCGGTATGCCACTGAGTAGAGCTGGAGTTTCTTTAACCGAGTAGCATATGGCATCTGTTTGAGCCCTTTGATCCTCTTGGTGAGGTACTTTTGGGGTCTTTCCAGTTGCTGCAGGTGTCTGGTAAGGTACATCCCAAAAGGGGCATTGTCCTCAATTATGGGCCTGATGAGGGATAAGTAAAGAGGCACAATGACCTCCCCTGATCTAGATGTGAATCCCTTCATGATTAGGTGGGCTATATAAAATGTTTTTCTAACCACTTTGGCCACGTGGTTTTCAAATGAGAGATTGCTATCAACTTGGGTCTCCAGGTCCCTAATTACTTCTTCCGTACTTAATGGATTACCACCTGTGTGGTAATTTGTCGGCACTTTGTTTTTGCCAAAGGGGATGACTATACACTTGTTGGCGTTTAGCTTGAGGCCATGGCTCTGGTACCAGTTGTCTGTTTCTATGAGGCCCTTTTGTAGGATGCTTGTGTCAGCTGGAGAGTCGATTATGGCGCATAGTTTGCAGTCATCTGTGAACTTGGTCAGCCACAGTCCTTCCGTGTTGGCCTGTACCTCCGAGAAATATATACCAAACAAGAGAGGTCCCAGGACTGAGCCTTGTGGGACACCACTTGTAACTGGTTTGGAGTCAGACATGGCTCCAGCAATTCTAACCATGTGGGTTCTGTCCTTGAGCCAATTTGCAACCCATCTAGTGACATAGGGGTTTATATTTAAGCTGGTGAGCTTATCTATAATGTCCGAGTGGGGTATTGAGGTATTGTATCGAAGGCTTTTGCGAGGTACAGGTTGGCTGTGTGGACCACCTTCCCCTCATCAATGGCCTTGGTGACTGTTTCAAAGAAATCAACCAGGTTTAAGAGGCAGGATCTGCCCTTAAGAAAGCCGAACTGGGTAGGATCCAGTGTCTGTAGGTCCCCAATATCTTTATTTATGAGGTCCATGATGATCCTTTCCATAGCTTTGCAGACCAAGCTAGTCAGGCTTATGGGGCGATAGTTTCCAGGATCTGTTGAGGCACCACCATTGTGGAGAGGGACCGCTGTTACTGTACGCCACTCTTTGGGTACACATCCTGTAGTAAGGCTGAGATTGAACAGTAGTTTTATGTTTGGGTTTAGCTCTTCTTGGAGTTCATGTAGGATGCAGCCCGAGACACCATCTGGTTCCATTGATGCTGTGTTTTTTGCTTTGGAGAGGGTGGCTCTTACCTGAGCATCTGAGATATCGGGGGGCAGCACTCTGCTGGGATAGATATTTGCCCTTTTGGGGGGGGGTTGCGCTGAGCCTGTCAGCTAGGATGTTGGCAATGTCTGTGGGTTCGGTGTATTTTTTGTCATTTTGGACTAATTCTGAGCATATCTGTGAATTCCCACCCAGGTTCCTAACATAACTAAAGAAAGCCTTGTGATTATCTTAGTGTCCTGTGCAATATTTCTCTCGAAGCTGGCCTTAGACGATTTTATGAGTGCCCATAGTTTTTTGCTAATACTGATCAGAGATGCCTTCCCTTTTTGGGATTTTGCTCTATCATGTAGTAGCTTCCTCCTTCTATTGTATAGTTTGTTTATGGCTGGGGTCCACCAGACAGGACGACTGCCTTTGGAGGATTGGGTCTTGGTTTTATTTGGGATTGCATGACCCATGCATTCCTGAAGGTGTTTATAGAATGCATTTATAAAGGATTCTGCGGTCTGGGCCATATTTTCCACAGGCCCGGGGGCTTTGAAGGATTCCACCTCAGTTTTGAGGAGTGTGAAATTTGCTTTAGAGAAGTTTTTCACTGTGGTTTTCTGGGCAGGGGGTGGGGTCGGGATGTGAATATCCAGTGAGATTAGTTTATGGTCTGATCTTACCAGTGAGGGATACACTTCTGGTCTGGAGCATAGAGCCCCCATGTTGGTGATGATCAGGTCCAGTATGTTTTCCCCTCTTGTGGGAGTGGTAACAAGTTGTTCCATAGCATTTGAGTTTATAATTTCTTGGAACCTTTGGGCTAGGGTGTTAGAGCTAGAGTAATGCTCCCAGTCTATGTTTGGGTAGTTGAAGTTGCCCAATATAATGGTGTTTGGAGAGACCTTCATATTTTCCAGTGTTCTCAGGAAGGCTGAGTGGGGTTCCTGTGTTTGGGAGGGTGGTCTGTAGCAAGCTATAAACTGGAAGGCAGTTTTACCCACTGTTAGTTGCACATGGATAGTCTCTGATGCTTCGTGCTGTGCCACCAACCTGGAGGTGTGGGTATCTTTGACGAATATTGATACTCCCCCTCCTTATGTGGTTCGGTCCAAGTTTTGGGCCCGAAAAGCATGGTATGAGGCATAACCTGGTAGTGCTGGGGTGCTCTCGGGAGCCTTGAACCAGGTTTCTGTTACTGCACAGATATCAGCAGTATTGTATATTTTTGCAGTGCTGCTACCTAGCTTAAGGACATCATATTACTTCTATATGCCTACTGAAATGCACCTTGACAATTCAGGCTGATCTATTCTACCAGCCATCAGTCAGTGGATCATCAGTGTTGGCATGATATTGATAACCAGCCTCACAGTGGATGTTCCACAGCTATATCTGGTGTTATATCTTACATTAGACCTGAGCTTTCCTAAATTTCCATCTATTTAGCTGTACCATTGACATTCATACACAGGCCATCCAAATCTTCCTGCCAGTTCATACACAGTCCATCCAAATCTTCCTGCCAGTGCCAGATAGCTCTGGCATACCACAGGCATGCAACAGTCAAGCTGACAGATGCCACTTACTAGTGACTCTCCTATTACATTTTACAGTACTGCCACCAGGAGTCTGTGTCCCATATTTATGATATGTTGACCTTTGTGGTTGTGTCCTCATAGCACGGTCACAGTGGTGCCATGCAGGGCATTATCTAGTAGGCTGAGCCTGCTGCGATATTATAGCTCCTTTTGGCAAAACATTAAGTTCATAAGTATATACCAGGCTAACAGATACAAGGGCACTTACGAGTCTGGCCAAGTTTCCCGAATGCATTCAGCATTTTTTTTTTGGTGGTATAAAGATTATTTTAGGGATATATTTCAATCGTTATATGTAAGCTAGAACATGATTGATGAAATATTTACAGGCTGGCTTTGTCCACTAGAAAAAAGCTGACAAACTAGTAATGAAATTCTGATTTCCCATCCACTGGTCCAGTTTACAGGTGAATATGGTTCGGGAGGAGCTCTGTTTCACCTGAATGTGAAGCCTGTTCTAGAGAAGAGTTATTCTCTGAGGCACTTACCTGTCTCTCCAGCAAGTCCTATTTATTTTGTAGACAAGGTTTAAGTCTCTGGATTGAGTTGCTCTGATAATATCTATTTTGTGGATATTCAAAAGGTATATCAGAATGGAATCCAAGGATGCCATGTGTAGTAGGCTTAGATCGCACCTCAACAATATGTAGGAGGCAGATTATAGGGATAGAGCTTTGAGCTAATCCTCAGAGGACATTTTGTTTAAGCCCTATATTCTTTTTTTTAGGAGCCTCTGTGAACATTCCACTTGTTGCATTTACCTGCTCAGGTATATATCAAAATGAGCATTCTCAATGATGAGTCTGATGGGGGCCGAACAAAAGAGAAAGATGACTAGCATGGATCTGAATGCTATACTCTTGTTTATAAGTTGAGCAATACAGAATGATTTCCGTATTACCTTAGACATATGTTGGCAGAAAGCCAGGCTACTGCCTACATATGTCCCCAAATTTCTAATGTCTGGGTCTACGCTTAGGGTGTGTTGTCAATGAGGGAATTTCCTGGGGGTGCCAATTTCCAAAGGTTACTATCATGCATTTCTTGCAGGTGAGTTTTTAATTACAGTTCTGGCATGTGTTATCTGTCTGTCTTAGCCCTTTCTGGAAGATATTAGTGTCTTGGATGGATTCTATGATTGTTCCTAGTTTACAGTCATCAGCAAACATAGCCAGAGGCCCTTCATGTTGGCCTTGACCACTGAGAATCAGTTAGCAGAAAGGAGCTGGTCAAGCAAAGAATCCTGTGGGACTCTGCTAGTGACTGATCTCTTTGTGGAGGTGGATCCCACTATCTAACTTCTTGGGTCTTATCAGAGAACCAACTGGCTATCCATTATGTAATGTGGGATTTTATGTCTAAGTCTATGAGCTTGTTTATAATGTTTGAGTGGGATATTGTGCAAAATGTCTCAGCCAGATCAGGTTAAACAATATAAACTATTTAGCCCTTGTCCATTGGCTTGGTGACCTTCTCAATGGCTAAGTCGGCATGATCTGGCCTTGACGAAACCAAAGTAGTTTGGATCCAGTGAATAAAGGATTCTAATGTCATTATTTCTCATTTCCATTATAATTCTTTCCATGGCTTTGTATATTAAACTAGTCAGATTTATGAGACTGTAGTTTCCAGGATTAGTAAATGGCCTGCCGTTGTGTAGAGGGATGACCATTACAGTTCTTCAGTCATGTGGCATGAAGCCTGACTAAATGTTATCCTGGAATAGTGGCTCCAGTGGTCTTGATCTGTTGTATTTCGTGCAATTTAGGAGGCATTCTAGAATGTTATTGGGTCCAATCAATGAAGTGTTTTTGGTCTTGGAGAGTGCATTTAGGACCTGCTCCCTAGTGATAGTTGAGGGGTTGTGTTTAACGGTATCTTTTGAGAGGTGGCTCGGGGAAGGGGGGTTTAATTGGAATTGCTCCTTGTAGATGGCTCCATTTAAAATTAGTTCTGCACATTGTAGTGCACTGCCTTTGAGGTTGTAGACATAGCTAATAAACCTTATGGTTGTCCTTAGCCTTGGAGGCTATACCATGCCACACCATATCCTTGCTAGCTGAAGGTCCCTCTATGGGACCCAGGAAACCCATAACTCATACTTGGATGTATTCGAGACACTCACCATTCAACTCAATTCCATGTTCCCGGGTGACTTTAAAGTGGGATTCATACACGACCCCTAACAAGCATGCCCAGAAATATTTCAGTGTTATAAGCAGAAACACCCTGGATCAGATAGTCCGCACACCCACTAGAGGTGCAAACATACTTGACTTGGTTCTCAAAATCATTGGGAGAATGCTAAATCCTCCCATCCTCCCTGTGTAATGTCCTCTCTGATAAGGCCAGACCATAAAGTTGTCTCTTTCAAAATAAAAATATAAATTCCATGACCTGCAGCAGTTGGGAACTCTTCTATAGTAATTTGGACATGAAGAAGCTCATGTGTCATCTTGTCTGACCAGCATTGAGATGAACTTGTTTTTGAGGTGTATTAAGACACCTCTACCTTTACTCCTTACCTGTGCAGTAGCTGGCCTAAATGTGTGGAAGGCATTGTAGTCCTGCACTGCTGGTTGCCCTTAAGGCTTTAAACCATGTCTTGGTCACTGTACAAATGTCTACATTCTCCTAAATGAAAAATGCTTGGAGGGAGTGCAGTTTCCTATTAATTCCTGCTGGCATTGAGCAGTAATGACTTTAGAAGAACCTCCAGGTTATTGCCACTGGATGACCTACATCACCCTGCAAAGTAGGGTTTAGAGACAGCTGAGGTTTTTTTATCCAATTTCCAAGGCCCCTAGTATCATTATTTATTACCCATGCATTGTTTACATGTCATACACACTGAAGGACTGCTTCAGCAGCATTTAATCTTGGCACTTTGCTTGCTGCAGTACCCATTACTTTGACAGGTATTTTGTTTCTCATTGCATAGTTAACAGCATTTTATTCCTTCAGGAACTGTTATGCCACATGGTGTCATGCACATTAGCAATAACAGTTTTTGCATTTGTGTGTATCTCTCTATTGTTTATTTCATTTGCTGTTTGGTGTTCTGTTTCTTTCCATTTTTTTTGTCCATATTTCATGTAGCGATTGCCAGAGCTGTGGATATAGTGTGGAGGCAGCAACCATACATTCATTCTGGCTTGCCATTTCCTACTGGGTCTTCGTCTGTCTCTTGGCCAGGCTTTGCAGGATGACATAGGTCATCCAGTGAGATGCAACCTGGAAATTTCTCTGCTGCCCTCTGGTAGTCCAGCTTCATTGAGGAGTGTAGGCTGCCCAGCAGGCAGAACCATGGGAAGATCAGAATTATGTCACCAAACATATGACATCCATACTGGCCACGTGGACCATATCTTCATGTAAATGGCAGAGTTGCACCATTGCCTGATCTAACCAGTGTGGCCAATTGAGGCTGGGCCAAGCAATGAGGGTGGTCATGGAGGAGACTGACTTATGTGGGTGCTGCACTAGGCAGAGTGACAGTCATCTATCATCCCACTTTTTTCACTCACATAGAGTTCCTTTTCTTTATGTGTCATTTATTCCTCAGTTTGGGAAACAATCAATACAATTAGCAAGTATCCTGTCTATTTCTGTGTCTCTCCTCTGTGTTGGCATCTCCTCTGTTGGTCTTTGCCTTTTGTTTTTCTTTGTCTGCTCCTAATATAATATCTATACTCTCTTTCCTGTCCACAAGTTCTCATTGCTACTTCCTTCTCTACCCTTCTTCAGTTAATTGAACATTAACTTCTGACTATAAAAACAGATATATCATTGTTTTCCCCTTTCCATCCATATCTTCTCTTCTGATTGCCTTTCTGTATGTTCCTGTGCCTGCTCTTCCCCCTTTTGATGGTCCTACACACCAATTTCATTCACATATATAGTATAAAAATGGTAGAGATTTTGCTATGCAGACCTTATCAGTGCTCACAGCTGTGCTTGTAGTAACTCCTTTTTATGTCTGAGAATGAGCATAGCAGTGACATCCTACATCCATGCTACTGAGTTCATTAGTTCATGCGGCTGAGGTCATGTAGCTCCACTCCTTTGCAGCGGTGCAAGTGTTTTTTGAATTACACAGAAAGACGTTAAAGTCAAAGCTGGGTTTAGGCTGGGTTAAGATTATTGAATAGAATGGAGTGATGGTAAGGATTAGAGTTAGTTTCAGATTTACATAAAGGATTACCGTTATTGTTTGTTTTATGGTTAAGGTTAGCATGTATGTTAGGTATTGTGCATTGAGTGGAAGATGTGAAGGCTTTGCCCTTCATAAAATATAGTGTGAAAAATTATCAGTATAGTTGTTTTATGCATTTCTGTTACTTTGACTATCAAAAAATATTTTTACCTTTATTGTTTTTGATTATGTGGAGCAAATAATTTTGTGTTTATTGTACTGTCTCCATCTTTTGTTGCCAAGCCCTGGCATCTTCCATTCAAGGCACAATACCTAATAGTGTTAGCATTAAAATAAGTTAAACAGTCCCCCGGATTTACTAATCTTCTTAGTCCTGCATGGAAGTGACCATTTCGGAGCAGGACGGCAGCGTGCCATGCATGTTAATGATGCGCGCTGCCCGAGCTCCTAGGCTTACATGGAGCGTGTAAGAGTGCAGGGGGCATATCTGAGAGCAGAGCTCTCAAAATAAGCATGCCCCCACAATGTAGAACAGCAGAAAGGGGAATGCAATGAGCGAGACTGCTCACAGGTGACCGCGTATTCCCACCAACAGTCCCCCTTGTGTGTAATACCAGCAGAATATAGAAATAAAATGAAGAAACCCTTTTTTTTAAACATCCGATTACAGCTAACTGTAGGTGAGCAGGTGTGCCCATCAATTAGCTATGTTAAAGCAGCTTAAAAGGCTGAAGAAGATAACAAGGACGATATATGCAAATGAAGCAGCAGAGCAATAGTATAGTGGGCAGAGCATTCGCCTTACGAGCAGGCATTCCTGGTTAGAGTCCCACTGCAGCACATCCAATTTTACATGGCAAAGCACATTATGACCAATGTTTTTGTTGCATAACCCAGTAAATAACATATATATATATATATATATATATATATATATATATATATATATGCATATATATATATATATATATATATATATATATTAATATATATATATATATATATATATATATATATATATATATATATATATATATATATATATATATATATATATATATATATATATATATATATATATATATACTGGAGTACTGCAGTAAATGCACATGTGAGGTGTCAGTGTCATAATGAATAAGGCACTAGTAAGCAAGTCTAAGCACCAATAAGCAGTAGTAAGCATATGTAATTACTAGTAAGAGAGCGTAACCCCGTTTGAGTGGTGGTAAGCAATCCCTACACTGGCTAAGCAATTCTCAAGATAACTTTCTGTAAGCAGATGTAACGGCAGGTTAGCAGTGCTTACCATCATGCAAACCTGCTTACAACTGCTCAAAAGTGCCTTAATCACTCTGTATACAATGGTCCTTGTCCTGCCCATCAACAAAATTAACAGGTACATAGGTCTTGAACCCAGGACCATATACACCATAGTCCCAGTAGTTATCCAGCAAGCCTTCACAGAAGTGCAGAAGAAGGAGGTAGTAGCAAACAAGTCCTCACCATAGTATAACCAAACTGAACCTGTGAAAGGCATCAGTATAAAGTCATATGTGCCATAACCCACTATATAACATAAATATGTGAACTGAAGTACAGCAGTAAGCCCAGAAGTGAGGTGTAATTGTAATAGAGTGTTGAAGTCCCCAGTAAAACACAAGGACCCCACAGAGTGTACGTACACATCAATCAGGGATACCAGGCATACATATAAAGTGTAATGAATAATAACACAATGCCAAAAAGGAATTATAATGAAAGTCTAATGTAAGCAACGCTAAGCATTGCACAGGCCAGCTTAGGAGGTGTGAGCAATGTGTAGACCAGCTAACTCATTGTGCCCATTGGTATACCCCTTTAAACAATGCCAACCTTAGGTAAGCAGGTTAGCCCATAGCTTAGCCTTTTCAAAACCAGCCAATCATGGAAAAGTGCGGGAAATCGGCCCTACTTAAAACCAAGAGGCAACAATACATCTCATAACTGGTTGTAGCTTCCCCTTCCAGGCACTATGGCAGTAAGGGGAGAAGGAGTGTGCTTTTGGGTGCAGCTCTGGTGCATCCGGGAGGCCAAGGTCATGTCAGGACTCCTAGTTAAAGACCATGCACAGAGACTGCTGCAGGGCCCGTACTAGGGCTCCCAATATAAGGTGGAGGCCTGGGACTGCCTTGCCCGTAACCTCACCAGTGCCACTGGCATACCCCGAACTGGTGAGCAGGTCAGGCACCACTATGCCAACCTAAAGCGGTGGAACTGGGACCTCTTGGATGAGTAGTTCCAAGAGGCTAGAGCATCAGGGGATGTGCCAGACATGTGTAAGTATCACCCCAGTATGTGTGTAATAATTGCCAACTCAGGTATATCATAGATAGGTATGGATAAATATTCCTCTTATATCCCCACAGCTGCAACGGAGAGGGCCACGAACTAGGAGGCTCACATCAGCCACCTGACGAGGTTGCGACGTGAGGCAGGTCAGTAATACTCATGCATTTACTGTCATAGGAAATAAAAATAAAAGTAGTAGTAAATGAATTTTTAGTATAAAACCTGTATTGTTCAAGGCAAGTACTGCATACACTAGAGAATATGGGAGGAAAAGTATCATATTGTTTGTATATCAATAAAAGTGTAATATCCTGACAAAACAGGTCTAACTGCTGGACTGCATGTGTATATTCTGGCATCATATGGTAATGTAGATTTGCAATCATGTAATAGTACTGTTGTATTAAGCACTGTTACCCACACCATGCACCATAAATTGAATTTGTAGGAATGCCTGTATATGACAGGTGTAATCCCCAGAGGCCATTTAGTACAACTGAGAGACATGTAGGCAGTAAACAGGGAAAATGCAGACAATAAAAACTGAATAGCGCATGTAACTGAGAAGTAAAGTGTTGTTTATTTAGCACACACAGCCACAGTTTGAATTCTGCCAGTGGAAGTAGTCTGCATACAGAATCATACCCCACAACTGTGCAGATATGTCCAGAATGTCTATTAAAGTGACCCATATCTAATTTTATTTATTTATTTTATTTGTTTTTTGTTAACCGGGTTGGCCGTCTGGGCTGGGGGCCCATTTTCAGTGGAGACCCGAGGAGAAAAGCTCCAATATAAATAAAAAAGTTACAAAAATGTATAGCAATAATGCAATCATTAAAATCAAAGAAAAATGCAATACAAATATCTACAGAGTTATACAATACATACATATGTGATATAGCAGTTGTAATGCCGAAAGAAGAAGAAGAATACTTAGGTGGGGTGATGACAGGTACAAGATGGAGAGTTGGCCAGGTAAATCTTTAGTTCTCTTTTAAAAATGTTGGGAGAGTGGATAGAGCGTAGATGATTAGGGAGCTTATTCCAAGTTTGAGACATAGAGCATTTCTAAAGTAATTTGCCTATGGTTTTATTGGGTCTGTAGGTATCCAGCAGGTTTTGGTCAGTACTACGGAGGGATCGACAGGGTTTGTAAGGGGATAAGAGTTTAGATAGGGAGGGTCAATTTGCAGGTTTATACAGTATGGAATGTGTAGTTTGAAGCTGAGATAGTCATAGAAGTTGAGGGAATTCAAGCCATCAAAGTTGTTTGAGGGCAAGGCAATGGTGAGATTTGTATGGTAGGTTTCTTGCGAATCTAGCTATGCAGTTATATGTCTGATTGAGATTAGTTAAAAGGTTTGCTAGGAGGTGAATAAGAATAGGGGAGGCACAGAGAAGGCAAGGGAGGAGGTAGGCTTGGGCAAGGGAGGTCCTACAAGCAATAGGCAAGAATTTGTTTGTTTCTGTACATCAGTCCACATTTTTGGTTGGTCTTTTTTATGGACTGTTGTATGTGAATGTCAAATTTCAGTTGATCATCAATAATGACCCCCAGCCATTTGGTATGAGAATCTGCATGAATTGTTATGTTATCTAGGGAAGAGATAGAGAATGATGTTCTAAGTTTGGCCATTGATTTTGGAAGAAAGAGGAGTAGCTTGGTTTTCTTTGGGTTAAGAATAAGTTGGTTATGGATTAGTCAACGTTCAATGGTATTAAATGAGGTTTGAGTCAAGGAGTGGAGGTCAATAGGGTTTTTGGAGAGGGTGATAAGAGTAGAGTCATCAGTGTATTGGATTAGAGTATATGTATGGCAAATGGAGTGAAGGTTACTAGTAAAAATATTAAAGAGAAGGAGGCCTAGGATAGATCCTTGTGGAACACCTGCGTTGTTAGGTAAGAATGGAGAACAGGTGGACATGCATCTAACAGACTGCTGCCAGTTAGTAAGATAGCTAGAGAACCAGTTAATAGTGGAAGCAGAGAGGTTGAGCTCAGTTCATTTTTTAAGAAGCCTAGGCTGGGAGACAGTGTCAAAAGCCTTAGAGAGGTCGAGGAATAGCCATGACACCAGTTTGTTGTCATCTCTGGCTTTGGCTAAGGTCTGTGTAAAGGAAAGGAGAGCAGTAGAGGTGCTGTGGTGGGGCCTAAATCCATGTTGAGAGGAGGTGAGGAGATTTTCCTGGAGTAAGTATTCGAGAAGCTGAGAGTGAATGCATTTTTCAAGAATTTTAGAAAGAGGTGAGAGGATGGTTATAGGGCGAAAATTAGCTGAGTTGGTGGAGTTACCTCCTTTATGTAGTGGAAATGTATAGAAGGATTTCCAGATGTCTGGGACTACGGATTTTTTAATGGAGTGGTTTATAAGGATGGATACTGGATAAACTATGGTATTGGTATTGCAAGTTTGAGAAATGGGGGGGATAAGTTGTCAAATGAGGGAGAGCATGGCTTAAACTTCAGCAGAAGGGATTTTATGTAAGCTGTGGGAACTAGTTTCAGGGAAAAGGTGGAGTGAGAGTTGGTGGAGGAAGGGGTGGTGGTATGAGGATGGTTGATGTCAGGAGAGGTTAGTTTGCAGATTGAGTCAATGAAGAAATTGTTTATTAGGGAGACTATTTCTACAGGAGATTTATCAGGGAAAGGGTTAGGGGTAGAGGGTTTTCCTGAGTAGAGAATATCGTTTATGGAGTGCCAACATTTTGGGGGATTGGAAGTATGGGTAGATTGAGCCTCTAGGTAGTAATTTTTCTTGTCTTGTACAATGAGCTTTTTTGTAAGGTTTCTTAGTTCTTTAAAATTGAGGAAGAGAGTGGGAGATTTAGACTTTGACCATTTTTTTTCCAGGTGGAGTCTCTGAGGTTCATGGTGGAGAGGGTATGTTTGGAGAGTGATCCTTATTTTTCTTGGGGGGGGTTAGGATGTTTAGAAAAATGTTAAATTCCTGAACAGCATTGTTTAGGGGAAGGTGGACAGGGTGGGACCAGTCTATAAGAGACAATAGATGGTTAAACTTCTCTGCATTGAAATTAGAGGTTATGGCAGTCTCCATAAATATGTTTTTTAGAGGTATGAGGTGGTATCCTTTGTATAGAGATTAGGAGGTGATCACTTAGAGAGTCAGGTAGAGTACAGGGATTATAGTATTGATTAGGATTAGAGGTTAAGATCCAGTCTAGTATGGAGCTGGAGTCTTTGTTGATTCGAGTGGGAGTAGAAATATGTTGGCTGAACCCAAAGAGGTTAATACCAAGACTAGGGGAGAGGGGTGAGAGTTTGTTCCAGTCTATGTTGATATCCCCAAGTAGTATTGTTTCATATGATAGATTCTGGGAAGTCCAGGCTAGTATAGATTCAAGTACTGGAATATTATTACCTGGAGGGATATAGATGGATGCAATTGCAATTTCTTGTGTGGGTTAAAGTGGCAGTTAAGGAAGATGAGTTCTGCAAGAGGCAAGTCAGGGAGGGGGGATTAAGATGGGGGTAAGGTTAAGATGTTCTGAGTATAAGACAGCTACACCTCCACTCTTTTTGGATAGTCTGTCCTGCTGGAATATGTTATAACCAGGGGGAAGGATTTCTGCATTTGTGATATGGGGTTTGAGCCATGTTTCAGTTAAGGTTAGGATGTGGGGAGAGTAACTAACAATCCATGCATGTAAGTCTGTAATTTTATTTGTGAGGCTTTGTAGGTTAATAGAGTAGATAGAACAGAGTTTTTCTGGGGTGGATGGGAGTAGGAAACTATTTAATGAGGTGGCCAATGAGGTTGCCTATCAACCTGTCCCCCTGGGAAATCAGTGGGATAATCCCAGACATATAAGCAGCAAACAGGAAATACAACTAATTGACACACATCTATGACAACAAACCTGGCACACTAGCAACTCCCCAATACCTTATGTGACTATGAAGCCACGTATGTCCCATTTACACCCCGACTTGTTAAGCTGTGGTCAGAGTGTGTACAGTAACAGAGTGAGATGTATGTGCATAATAGTAATGTGGAACCTGGTACTGTGTGTGGGAACATTCAGGCAGTGTTAATAAATATTCCTCCCACAGGACTGTCAGATACCAACACTGTGCCCAGAAATACAAGAATGATATGCAGTTGCTCTGAATAATGAGGTATTTCATATCACTGTCACCCACACTGTCCTACAACATATAACTGTCTAGGAAATCTGTATAAAAGTGTTGTTTTACAAGGTCAGAATGCATAAGCACAGGGGATTAATAAGACAGAAAGCAGATTGGAGATATACAGCAATATCAATATAGCAGACACAACTGTGATGGACAATGTTTAAGTTGTAGCAGACACAGCCATGATCTGAATCCTGGGAGTGGAATTAGACTGAGAACAGATTCATACCCGACAACTGTACATATGAGGCCAGAATGTCCAGTATATGTGCCCATAACTGCTGCCTGTCCCCCTAAGTCTGTGGGATGATCCCAGATGTGTAGCCAGCAAACATGGAATACAAATGTTTGTAGACCATCATGAGAACACACCTGTCACTGTAGCAACCCCTGAAACTGTTAGGAGAGTAATATTTCAAGTATGTCCTATCTACACTCCCATGTTGTCAAGTTGTGACCAGAGTGTGTACAGTAACAGAGTGAGATGTATGTGCATAATACTAATGTGTAATCTGGAACTTTGTGTGGCAACAGTCAGGTAGTGCTAACAAACATTGCTCCCACAGGTACATTGGATATGAACACTGTGCTGAGAAATGCAGACCAATATAACCTGCACTGGTACTTCCCACCCTGGTATTGTAGGGGATTGTGAGTGTTGCAGTTTCTCTGAATAATAAAGTATCACTGGTCACTGTCACGCACACTGTGCTACATAATATAACTGTGTAGGAAAGCATGTATATGTGTGTTGCAGGTCACTAAAGGTGGAAAAGGGCAATTTTCTAGATATGTCCAGGCACACCAGCATGTGGCCAACACATGGCTAGAGTCTGCGCAGAAAGAGTTGGATAGCATAGTGCAAAACATCAACCCAGAATCCGGGCATATGTGTACAGTTAGTCAGTGTTAACAAACATTCCCTCCACAGGTATACCAGGTAAGAGGTGTATAATGCAGGTAAAATCGTTCATGTGTAATGATGATGACAGCCATATCACTGCCCACAATAAGGCTATAGGGTAGTGTAGCAAGACTTGTAAGGCACAGATAAAAGCACTGACTAGGAAAGTAATGTGCACTACAGGAATATACTACTTGTTAATTGACATCTTTCTCTCCCCCCACCTTATCTCCAACAATAATCATCATACTCACCCCAACTGGTATGTACTGACTCTGATATTGTCCAATTGTTTGCTAAATATTTGAATGGTTCCCATGCATGTGCCATATTGAATTATTCCAACATTGTTGGCATGGTGCCATCAACATACCTGCATGCTGTTCTTATTACCACTGTGGTACCATAAATGCATGTGTTTTGTTTGCTATGCAACTGTTCCTTATCTGGTGCCTGGGTTAATGGGAATATCTATGCATGCTGTTATACCTAACCCTGAAATGTGTTGACTATTACTAACCCATATATGATGATGAAATCCAAACACTATAGCATGCTTGGGATGGCCGGCCCCAGAGGACCCACCTGTCCCACCTCAGCTGGCCATGGCACCTGGCATCAGCATGTCTGGAGCCCAACCCCGGACCTCCCTGTCCATTGGTCCTGCACCACCTTCGGGTGAAACCATCTCAGGGGATGGGGCTCGCTCCCCCGGGGGTGGGTGCAGACAGGCACCTGTCACCCATTGCCAGGTCGGGGTCGTGGTGTGTAGAGCGATCAACGAGTAGTTCAGTGATCTTCTATGCCAGCTCGTGGCCACGTGTCACGATTAGAGTGTCAGCCTGGCTCTGCAGCTCAGCCCCCAGCACAGCCACCTTTGGGGCTGTGAAGTTGCAGTGGTGACTGCCCATTGGTGCGGACCTCAGTCCCACTGTTACCACTAGGGGGCTTGTGGGCTTCCGATATCCCAACAGCCCTCGCCATCAAGGTGATTACCTCCCACATGTGTCATATACCTCCCCTGTATGTGTCTTGTGTGTCTTGTCTGTTAACCTACCCAACCTACCTTCCCAAATATACATACTACCCCTCCCCAACATCCCACTCTCACCTGAACATAAAAAAAGGGCAATCTGTTCCCACAAAAAAATCTTGCCCCATACATAGCTGTCCATTTTGCACACGTGTCCACTGGACACATGTAATCCGGTCTAATTTGCATCACAACTTTGTTGTCCTCACCCCTCTCCCAGGGTTTTGAGTGTCCATATCTACCTCCAAATTCAATGTGTATGAACAGCTGTTGCTGTAGAAGAAATGGGCAGCTATGGATCTTTTCTACACCCTTCCTGCACATCCGTATCTATTTGCCCTACTGTCTTTCCCTCTTTGTGCTCCCTTTTCACTACTTTCATATCAACCCTTTTTTCTTTTCTTTTAAAGAAATTAGTACGGGGGTAGGCGGGAGTAAGCACTTTTAAGCAGCAGTAAGCGGGTCTAAGCCTGTTTGCACGGGGGTAAGCACTGCCTACACAGATTAAGCAATTTAGAAGCTAACTGAGTATAAGAAACTATAACCGGAAGTTAGCATTGCTTACCTCCATGCAAACCCACGCAAACCCGCTTACAACTGCTTTGAAGTGCCTTAATCACTCTGCATCCCATGGCCTGTGTTCTGCCTAGCAATAATATAAATCCCCTTTGCAAGGCTCAAACCCAGGACTCTGCACACCATAGACAAAGTGATTTACCAGTACACCACACATACATAAATGTGATGTTTTCAGAGGCATATCATCCAGCCCAATCATGCAACAGTACAGAGAATGTATACCAACATCTAGATGTATGTATGTGTGTAAATATATTGATATCTAAACAGATGCAACATATCTATATAGGTATATATTTATAAATATATATAATATATATATGTAGAAATATATACATGTATATAATATATATGAACATATATACATGCAAATGCCTACATCAACACATATATATGTCTACACCTATATATCTACATATATATATAGCAAGTTACATATATGTATGCTGATATAGATCTATGTAGGCATATACGGACATAGTTATAGATATATGTAAGCATATATATCTCTCTCTCTTTCTCTCTCTCTCTCTATACATCTATATATATATATATATATATATATATATATATATATATATATATATATATATATATATAGGTATATATGGCCATATATCTCTAGATAGCAATGGTAGATTAACAAAAAGATATATGTCCACATGCACCGTTAATGGGGTTGAGAGGCTCCAAACAATATACGTCTTGTACAAATAGGCACACCCCCCTTACATCCAAACACATCCACCCTGCAATACACTACCAAGTGTTGCAGATCAAATAACCAGGACCTGGCACGACATGGGCACAAGATGTTAACAGTACTACATCCCACCTGTATGATGTCAGGTTGGTATTGGTAACATATCATGCAGTACAGCCTGCCTCCCATAGGAATTGTCAAATGTAGAAGCTATCAACATCCCCAGCATAGATATATATATATATATATATATATATATATATATATATATATATATATATATATATATATATATATATATACAGACACATATATGCAGATACATATATATATATATATATATATATATATATATATATATATATATATATGTATATACATACATACATATATATATATATATATGTATATATATATATGTATATACATACATACATACATATATATCTGTGTAGCGACATGCGTGAATGGGCGTTCCTTCGTTGAAGGTTGTGCTTTAGGCCCTGCAAGCCAGTACGTAAAAATCTACTGCCAATCATTAGCGGACCGGTGTTCCGCTGTGGCGACCCCTAACCGGGAAAAGCCGAAAGACACAAACAAACATATATATATATATATATATATATATATATATATATATATATATATATATCTGTCTACATATATACAGATATACATGGGACTACACATACACTCGCAGAGGTATGTACAGTAAGATACATATGTAGAAGGTGCATACAATATGGAACAGCCACTATGCCTACAGGTAACACCCTAACAACTGGTCACTGGATGAGACACCCATACAAATGACATTCGGTGGCTACAACATATACCCACAGAGAGGTCATAGGATAAAACACCACACACAGGTTTTCAGAAATGGAATACCTTTATGTGTGTACTATTACACATGTATATGCCATGTCACATAGCTGTTCAGACAATGACATCCATATCAACAGAGTAATACAACTGTGAAACAGTTATACTAATACAGTAGTTTGGAAAGGTCCACAACTGCTGTTGTCCAGGCCAAGCCCTCCAAATCATACAATAGTGAAATCAGACTGGGGCACAGGATACCACACAATCAACAGTAAGTGATGCAGGTGTATAGTCCAGCAGCCTCTATCTGCACTCTGTACATGATCACTAGGTGGTAAAGACTTAAGTTGACTAAATGGGATGTAACTGTTACATAACAAAGCATAACTGACACCATAACAGGCATACTGGCAAACAGAACAGTCTGTATGGCAGGAGGCAGTAGGCTTGCAGTAACCCACTTTATGTAAGTAATGTCAAGATAGGTGAAATGTATGGTACTGTGCATCCAGATACCTTAAGGCAGCTCACACCTGATACCGCAACATTTTGTAACAGCCTAGGTTATGTATGGTGCATCCCCCTAGACTCAATTATACAAGCATTATACCACTGTTACATACACTGGCCTCTGGAGTGCATATGGGCACATATGTATTGTGTAGGTGAAGTGCACACATATATGGCCCCAGCCCCACCATATGTGTGGGGGATAAAACAGCAGTGTTCTGCTGGCAGGAATGGAAGTGTGGTATACGTATATGTGCATATAAATCACTATTTGTATATGTGTAGGCATATAATGCTCTGTATATGTATATATCTGGGTGCGTATATGCATGTCTATGTAAATATACAGACCCATCTATATATGTTAATATGTACATGTGTAAATATCAATATAGGTATCTGGATAATCATATGTACATATATATATTCACCATATGTCCTGAACATGGGGTGTAGCCCTACCTCAGCCCCTATAGTACCAACTTCGTAGTGCAAGGAGATGCCAGGTATGTATAGCAGGTATATTAGTAGACTATTGCTAATGTAACAGGGATTGTCTTCACAGACATGGTGTGTGTGGGAGGTCACATCTGCTTTTCACATGTGCACCATTGGCTACTGACAGACATCCTAAAGACATGATAGTACAGTACCACTGCAAGCACGTAATGGTCCTTTGGACTATAACAGAGATATTGGCCAATAGATGTGGACATTCTGACACACTCTGTACAGTCCAGAGGTATACACAGAACCCCTTAGTGCAGAACATGTGGACCAAGCCTTAAAATATGGATGTTAATAGCCATGTAGATGGGTATAACACATAACGACAGGTATCCATTCACCCCCATAGGTTATGCATTCACACACCCCTGTCTTTCCTGACACATAATAACTGCTGGTGCAGAGGTGCCATGGTCACATACTACCCACTAGATATTAACATACATCTGTACAGCATCCTACCGCTCTGTCTGACATACATGACTGTTAAGGGAGAACTGGCAGCAGTACATCTGGCAAGTATCTGGACATAAAATCTCACTGGGTAAGTACACTTAGCTGCTAGGCATGTAACAAAGTACTGTGCAGGCTACAGGAAGACTGGCTCAACACTGACCTACATCTCCTCTGGAGGAATCCACATGTACCTGCATATATAGCAGGCTCTACAGGCATGTCACAGCACAGGGTAAGATACACCAGTGTGAAAGTGCATAACCACAACCAATGTGAATACAGCCACATATGGTAAGCTAGCATAATATTACAGTATATGGACTATCTGTCCAATGCCATCCTCATATGTACCACTCACACACTAACCCTACATATACTGGGTCACTACACACTGTGGCCTGATGCCTGTCTGTGGTATGGATCATCTGTGTGTATGACCCTACAAACATGTAAGCCAATATGGTAACATACAGTGGAGCAGCATGTAACATCAGATAGGACGGGACCTAGAATGATGACATCTACCACAGTCTGTACACAGGCCAAGGTACATATTAACAATACACACACTGTTGGCATTCACCATAAGTACACAGACCATATCCGCACACACCCTGTTAAATCAACATTACTCCGAATGCAGTATAGCAGCACTTACAGTCTGTAGTCAGGTCAGGCACATCACCCTCCTGTGTGTTGGCCTGTTTCCACACTGTATGTTGTCAGAGATAAATCCCCAATCCATCCGAGATGCTGTTTGCCAAACAACAGATCGAATTCTTGCTCACAGTGACTGACAAGGCCAACACCAACAAGATGTTCCTAGATATTGGAGTGCGTTTCCATGCATTTGGCTATGGGAATGTTACCACAGCTATTCCACATGCAATCAGCTATGGGAGGGCTACAATTTGTGTAGAAGCCATCAGCTGATCGTGAGCGTTACCTAAAATACACATGCTGCTGCCTAAGCAAAGCATGTGTAGGTCTCCACATCCAACAATGAGGGAGTTAGAGAGGCAGACAGAGGCAAAGATAAGTCAGGGAGGGGTGGGAAGTAAAACGTAAGCATGTTGGTGTCACACACCTACCAGCACAGGATATCAAACCCCTGATGACTATGTAGTGCTATCACAGTTCTATGCAGTTATTGGATGCGCCAGATAGGCTACCTGTTGTGGATCCCTCAAAACATATATGTGATGGTGAGTGACATCTGCAACAGAGATATGGTAGCTGTACCGTAGGTGAAGTTCACATGCCTGTCCGCATGAACAGGTGCCAGTGTCAATGCAGCCACACTCTCACGAGGATGCACACACATTGACACACTTGGCAGGGCCAGGATTACAACTCATCACTAGTAGGATTGCAACAACACATTACTGTGCAGGTACCACATGCACCACATGGGTCATATGAAGGTTATATGGGCAAAGGGTATGGTAGGTGTCTGACAGACAGCATGCTTCAGTATGCCAATGTGGGTTGTAGTGAGTGTGGCTGTGATCATGCGCATCATACAACACACACACAAACACACAGGGTGCCAGTACTGACATGCATGTGTGCATTTCTGCACTGGTGTGTGGTGGTCGACTGTGCCAGATGGCTATACAAGGCTAGGTGATGGGTGTACCTTGAAATCAGGCCACATGACAATGGTCTGCATTGTGGCTCAGGGCTGTAGTTTCTGCATTTGCCCACACAGGTGGGTATTGTATCCCCCATCCAGTCACCTGGGTGACTATTGTGTGTGGCCAATGCTGTGCATTGCTTGCAATGTATGTGTTCCTTAGTCCATGACATGGACAGTGTCTGGGATGTGCACATCTCCGACATGCATGTACAGTGACATGTGGAACTGTACCTGGGGTGTCTGGCCCATGTTGTGTACACAGATTATCATCAGATGTGTCAGTCTTGGCCACCTGTGGCAGGAACTGGTAATGAACAGCAGGTTTACCCTGCACCGACATTGATAGCATGCTAATGGCATTTCCTGGTGTGAGTGGCATCCTTCTATACAGGGCATGTTTTCAGGCATGATATGTCCTTTGTGGGTCACATGTGATGGCACCACAGGTGTTGCAGGTGTCCAGTGGGGAATATGGGGAAGGTGCACTGTTTGAATGTACATGCCTATTGGACAGATGGACAGGGTGCCATTCCTTCTGTATCCCACTGCAATCACTCCATAGTTACTATCAGTGGGTAATATGCAGTGTACTACCCACATATTGGCTGTTGCCTAGGCATGTGTGTGTACGTGTATGAGATATGGCTTGAGAGTGTGCTCTGGGTAATACTGGGGTTGCTAACTATAATTGCTTGGCCTTGATGTCACATGTATAGGTATGGATTTGCACCCCAGCCTCTCGGCTATTTCACATCTGTTATCCCTGTACGGTGGACATTGTGATATATAGTAGGGATACCATATAAGAAATTTGCAAAACACACTCTACATTGGGCCCAGGTGTCACACACACACACCCACCTCTACACAGGATATGAGTTACAAACCCACACATCTGTCATGTCTATGAGTATAACTCCTACCTAACTAGTTTATTACAATACAGCACTACACAGTTATAGTACATGCCACGGAAATTACTGGAGTACTCCTTCCCCAAAGGTGTATATCACATTGGATGACATCATCAGGATTGCCAAAGTAGGACATTCGAATTGTAGTGAGTGTGGCTAGGCTAAAATGCATTGCTCCCTACACAGACAGTGACACACACACACAAAACATCCACAATTGATACATGTGGGTATAAAACCCCTAACAGAGGTCTATATCACACTACAGCATGGAGCTGTTATAGGACGCACCACGGAGATTACTGGAGAACTCTTTTCCCAAAGGTGTATTTCACAATGAATGAAATCAGCTAGATTGCCAAAGTAGGGGATTTGGAATGTACTGAGTGTGACTAGCCTAAAATGCATTGTTCCTTACACAAACAATGAAACACACACAAAGCTGCCATGGGTGGGAATAAAACCCTAACAGAGTTCTATATCACACTACAGCAGTGCACAGTCATGGCATGCACTATGGAAATTACTGGGCTACAATCTTCACAGAGGTGTACTTCTAGGTGGATGACATCAGCAGCCTTGCCAAAGTTGAGCATTTGAATTGTAGAGAGTGTGACTACCCTAAAATGCATCGCGTTTTACACCGACAGAGTCAGACAAACACACACACACTTGCCAGGTCTGGGATTAGAACACCTACCAAATTTATTACACTACAGAAGTACACAATTACAGGATGTGCTGCGGAGATTATTGGGCGGCATCTTTCACAGAGGTGTATTTCTAGGTGGGTGACATCAGCAGCCTTGCCAAAGTTGAGCATTTGAATTGTGGGGTGTGTGACTACCCTAAAAATTGTCTAGTCAGACAGACACACACACACTTGGCAGATGGATTAGAACACCTACCTATCTATTTTATCACACTACAGCAGTGCACAGTTACAGGATGTGCTACAGAGTTGACTGGGTTATAATCTTTACAGAGGTGTATTTCTAGGTGGATGACATCAGCAGCCTTGCCAAAGTTGAGCATTTGAATTGTGGGGAGTGTGACTACCCTAAAAAGCATTGTTCTCTACACAGACAGACACACACTCGCCAGGTCCGGGATTAGAAAACCTACCTAACTAAATTATCACACTACAGCAGTATGCAGTTACAGGACACACTACGGAGATTACTGGGCTACAATCTTCACAGAGGTGTATTTCTAGGTGGATGAAATCAGCAGCCTTACCAAAGTAGTGCATTTCAATTGTAGGGGGTGTGACTACCCTAAAAAGCATTGTTTTCCACACAGACAGACAGACAGACACACACAAGCACTTGCTAAGTCTAGGATTAGATCTCTTACCTAAGTAGTTTATGACACTACAGCAGTATGCAGTTATGGGACATGCCACAAAGATTACTGGGCTGCAACTCTCCTAAATGTGTATTTCACAGTGGATGACCTCAGCAGGTTTGTCATTGTAGGGCTATGGGGAGGGCAGTATGTGTGCATGGCCCATAACCCATTCATCTAGAGGTTGAAACACCACATGGGGGCACACACAGGGTCATATTTCACAAGGTACATGTATACAGATGCTAGATGACACCTTCCTTGTACAGTTATGTTGCACAGCTAGCATGTGCACCACATAGTCTGTACTGCTACCAGATACCGGTGGCTAGTATCTACAGTGAGTGACATCTGAACCCCGTGTGGTTGTGGCCATTTGGCTGTGTGCTGGGTGGGACAGGCCTGGATGGCTCCTTGTCACAGTCACCCTCTTCCACACATCTATGTACATCTACCTTTGGCTTATTATAGTGTGTTGTCCTTAGATATATGTCTGTATCCCTGTCCACTGTGTTTGCAAAGCATGTGTGGTGCATACTGAGGAGTGTATGCAATAACATCTGTGACTATCAGTTATGTCTGGTCCACTGGTGTTTGCAAACAGGGCCTTTGTGTGTGAGCATGCCCAGTATGCCCATCTGTATTGAATATGTGGGTCAAGTCCAGATAGTCTATATTGCAGTGCTGACCTATGTGTTGTACACCTACAGGTAGCATACCGTTTCTGCAGGGTATCCATCGATCACATGGCATTGACTATTACTATATTTCTACATGGGATAGGGGGGCACACGTGCCTATTTCTACATTTCTTCACAGGATTGGGGGGGCACATCTGACTGTTACTACATTTCTATGTGGGATGGGGGGCACACCTGACTATTTCTACATGTCTACACAAGAGTGGGGGGGGGGCACATCTGCCTGTTACTACATGTCTACGTAGGATGACAGGGGCACACCTGACACCTGTACACATTTGCTATGACTGTACTGGTATGTCAGGTACTCCATTTCATTCTGTAGTCTTACCTATCATGCTGCCTAGAGGCATACCAGTGTACTACAGATCTTAGCTTTTATTGACCTACATATTAGTTTCAGACTTCCTACCCTTCGGAACTGACATCCCAATGCCTGACCTGCTGTCATCTGTCTGTGTAGGCCAGGGGGGTTACCCATAGGCATCATTCAGAGGCCATAGCACAGCCTTTGCTTGTGTTTGTCTACACTTGTCCTGTTGGCTGTGACTGTTGTTGGGTATGTGAACCCCCCCGACTGGCATGTATGAGTCACTTACCTTGTGGGTGTCCCAGTATTGAGGGTGGTGCTGCAGGGCTACCTATGCACATAGTACACTCCCTACACATGGTTGAGCACAGGTAGTGTAATGTTTGGCATCCCTTTTACTGTATGTGAGAGTCAGAGAGAGTTGTCATTCCCTGGGTCCCTCCTGTGTCAGTGTATGTGCTATGCATTTCCTCTATGCCAAGGCCAGGGCATACTGGGCACACCTCCTTCTGCCTACTGGGGCAGGCTCAGGTTGTTCCTATTCCGAGTCACTCTGTGCCTGTGTAGGGATTGGTAATGGTGGGAGGCTGTGTGGCCCTGACCCATGCTGTTCCTGCTGCAGCTGTTTCCGCAAGATCATATTGTGTTGCATGGCACATATGAGGACAATTTGGGTACATGTAGCTGGTGAGGTCTGCAAGGCTCCACTGGATGTGTCCAGGCACCAGAACCGTGACTTGAGCATCCCAAACACATGCTCTACTATAATTCTGGTCCATGCGTGTGCCTCATTATGGAGTTCTTGTTCGATGTTTGTGCATTTCTGATGGATGTCATCAGCCATGCCTCCAGTGCATATCCAGCATCCCCCACTAGGTGACCATCAGGGATCTCCCCATTGGCAAATCTCTGGTACAGCTGCAACAGATGCCAGATGTGGGAATCATGATAGCTTCCAGGGCAGCCAGCACACACATCCATTATTATACCCTGGGCATTGCACACGACCTGTCAGTTGGTGGAGGGGAAGCCCTTGCAGTTGATGTAGACCCTACCCTGCTCACCTGGTGGTGCTTTGATGCATATGTGCATGCAGTCTATAGCACCCACTACCTCAGGGTATTTTGCTATTTGGTGGAACGGCTGCATATTGCTGGCCAAAGCCTTACAGGTGTTGGGGAAATATACGTGCTCACGACATGTGCTGTCATGGCATCCAGGAACAGGTGCAGTACCCTGGATACTGATGCCTGTGAGATCCCCATCATATCCTCAGTTGGCCTTTGGAAGTTACCTGTAGCTAGTATTCTTAGGCCTACACATTCCTTGGTATCCACTGAGATGGGTTCCCCTCTGTTAGTTGTGTGTGTGAGGCATGGCTGGCACAGCCCAACAATTTGCTGTAGGAGGTCCCTGTCCACCTTATAGTGCTCCACTATCTCCAGCTGGTGGAGTACCCTGGATGCTGATGCCTGTGAGATCCCCATCATATCCCTAGTTGGCCTTTGGAAGGTATCTGTAGCTAGTATTCTTAGGCCTACACATACCTCGGTATCCACTGGGATGGGTTCCCCTCTGTTAGTTCTGTGTGTGAGGCGTGGCCAGTACAGCTCAATAATTTGCTGTAGGAGGTCCCTGTCCACACTATAGTGCTCCACTATCTCCAGCTCATGTAGCCCCTGGTAGGTTACCCTGGGTCTGTACACTCTTCTCTGTCTCCTCACTGTGAGTTGGTCAACAGCATTCACATCCTCACCACCCTCAGCATCTTCCACAAGTTGTTGTATGATAGCTATTGCAGCCCCTATCATTTTGCTGTTGTGAGTGTTAAAAGTTCCCTGCTTGTTTACACCGGTGGTGTAGAGTGTGGGAAAAACCAGAGGGAAAGGTGTTTGTATAGTTTTTAGTAGTGTTCTGGGCTGGTCTGCTGCCTGTGTAATTGGCTGATTCTGATACATTTCACCTGCCAGCTATGCTAGTTCTGCTTGAGTAGCTTCCTACTGCTGTTTTCCCTTCCCATTGCCTTCCTGTTTAAGCCTGGGGGCATGCTGCGCAAACAGAGTGCTCAAATGTGCACAGTGCTGCTATTTCCTGGTTTAACTTTTGTTTTCTGCCTTTAAAACCCAGTGCATGGCACACACACCTGCTTAGGCATTGTAAAGAGTGCTAGGCAGGTTTAGACACACCCTCTAGCTTAGCTGTGTTAAGCTAGGTGCAAACCCGAGCCACAGGGCTCCAATCCACTCACAGTATGCCTGACACCCCCCCCCCCCCCCATGATATAACCTACCTCCTAGTCTTGCACTCAGCTATTCATACTCTTACATTATTGGGACCTAACTCACATGCTGGGAAAAACTGGGATTCACTATCATTCCCCTCATTTGCATATGAATGCCTGCTAATGCATAGCTACATGTCTCACATTGAGCCTCCCCCCTTAGCAACCACTACTCACTGGCCATGTTGTCTTCTGCCTGCCATTGATTTGCATGGTAGAATACTGATTTTAGCTAGAGTGCTTAAATTAGGTTCATTTTGTTATTTTCCCCCCGATCCCATTTGCTCGCCGCTGCCCTATGCTTAAACAGCCAAGATCGGCTAAAAAAAAGAAAAGTTGCGTTCTGTATTTTTTTTACTGTTTGCAATGCCAATAGCCTTATACTTGGTCATTGGCATGCTTACTACATGATATGCAGGAGCTGTCACAGCTCCGTTTTGGATTTTGCAAAAATGTACTCGGTTACTAACAGAGTACATTGCAGCAGATAGCACTAGTCCTGCACGGACGGTTGCAAGCTTCCTGGATTGCAAAATCACCTCATTTGCATAGATTTCTCCTGAAAATGGGGTGATTTGCATACAAGGGCTTAGTCCATGCAGGATTAGTGCAGGAGCACTCATGCATGCCCCTGCAGGCTGTTCCTGGATCGCACGGCAGACATATTGCCTGCTTGAGCTCCTGCACCGATCTTGCATGCCATGCAAGCTTTAGAGAATCCGGAGGAGTTTCTTTGACTGCACTTGAATGAATAGAATAAGATTATTACCATCTTAAGTCAAGGATGGTGCAGTTTCTTAACACCTTTCACTTTCCCCTAAATTAATTTATGTTATAACATGCACTTTGGATGTATATGGACTGACTTGTAACTAACATATAGAAAACCTCAATGCACAATGTGTGCCTTAATATTTCTGATATATTTTATTTGCTCTTTATTATGTGTTATCATATACTCACAGGATGAGATTTAATGCAGAGTAATTTGTTTTATTTTCTTCTCATTCTTCTCATCCCATCTGTAGGTGTGTTTGTGTGTCTAGACCTGTATATCTATTTACCCATATGGTTATCAGGCAGTTGGTCAAAAGTGTGGAATACTGAACATTTTGTATGCTGACATAAGTGACCAAATACTGCTTTGAGTCAAAGGGAGGTTGCGGTACAGTATGTAGCGGAAATTATTCCTTTCCCCACTGTTATGCAGTCTCAGAAGTGGTATAGGTTCATAGGTCATTACTAGGCTATTGAGCTAGAAGACCACTAGTAGCCTAGCCACAGTACCCCAAATTTAAGTACCCATTGATATGACTAATTTATACCTAGTTTCGACCAATTTCAATGAGGGCTTGAGGGACCAGACCCTGGGGTGTATTTATGATTGGCCATCTATTCTTCTAGATTATGCCTAAAGAGGGTCAGGAAGCTACCTTGCTTTACATCCAAAGGCAGTCTATTCCATAAAATAGGGATTATTTGGGATATATATCTATCTATTATGTTAGCAGATCCTATTTATGTTTTGATGGAAGTTAAGATATCTTGAACAGGTGTAGATAGTATTATTAGTTTTGCTGATTTGCAGCAGGTCACATGGGACTGGAGCCTTCGAGGTTCTGTAAGATAGACAGAGGTCATCTCTGAAGAGTCTGTGGAAAACAGAAAAGAGAGACAGTGGTCTGGGTAGCTCAATAAGACATGACTGATTATCTTAGTGAAGAAATGCTGCAGTCTCTCAAGCTGGGTCATATGCTTAGACATATACCAAAGGAGTCATTATATTCTGTTATGAGTCTAATGATGGAGAAGTAGACACAGATGACAACTTCCTTAGATACGGAGGAAATATTCCTGTTGATTAGTCTGGCAAGGTAACAGGATTTCCTAACAGTAATGGGTACATGTTGATCATGGGATCAAAGAAAGTGACCACCCATAATGGCTGAGTCAACTTTCAAAGGGGTGTAGGTTATTTGGTAGGTATATGGCTGTGTAGTTTTGCTTAAAGGGACAAAGCTTCACTTCTTTGCATTTAGTTTTAGACTGTGGTCCAGGCAACACTTTTTGGTGCATTTTAGTCATTCCTGAAACTATGGAAGTCATACAGGGGGTTAATGACAGCTACAAATTTGCAGTTATCTGCAAACTTGGTTAGCCACATGCCTTTGATGTCAACCCTGACATCAGAGAAGTAAATGCTGACCAGAAGTTCTCCTAGGAATCCCTAGGAGAAACCACTGGTATCTAATTTTTTTGAAGAAAGCTTGCATCGCTTACTAATAGATTGGAGTCTGTCAGTTAGCCAGTTTGCTATGTAATGGATATTATAGGGATGTACATTTAGTTTATTTCGCTTGTTGATAGTGCCAAAATGTGAGATGGTAACAAAGGCCTTGGCCAGGCCCAGGTAGGCAGTGTGAAACAATTTACCTATTTCTAATGTATCAATGGCATGTTTAATGATGCCTAGCAGGTTCAGGAGGCAGGACCTGCCTTTAACAAATCCAAACTGGCACTTGTCAATGGTCTATGTCCTTGTTAGTAAGTTCAATATTGATGTTTTCCATTGCTTTGCAAATAAGACCAGTTGAGGCTTACAAGTCTGTAGTTTCCTAGATCAGTACTGGATCTGCCCGGTTGAGCAGAATGACTGTTTCAGCTCATCATTTCCCTGGCATAGGTCCACTGGAGAGGATGAGGCTGAATAAACCTATTAACAAGTCTTACAGGCAGTGTCTGGTGCTAATAAGAATACAGCTTGGCACATTATCAGGGCCCATGAAGGAAGTGTCTTTGGCCTTGTAGAGAGCATTCAGAACCCACTGAGAGTTTATTAGAGGGGCTGGTCTAAATATATTAATACATCAGGGAAGATTAAGAAGAGATATAGGAGTAAAGTTAGTGCTGAATTTGTCCACTAATGTGTTGGCTATGTTCAACGTGAATGAGTAAGTGTTGTTCTACATTAGCTCTAAGCATTACTGGGTACTATCAACATGGTTTCTGACATAGCTAAAGAAGGCTTTGTGGTTTTCATTGATAGAGGTATACTTAAGTAGCAGGGGATGTGGGTACTGGGGGCTTGCCCCCTGCAAAAACATTTTTTTTTTATCTTTTTACAATGTTTTGTCTTTCAGTCAAAAATGATTGATGTTTTGTAGTTCTCAAAGTCTGACTTTCACAAATCTGTGCTTAACTCATCTATACTTAAACACACACGCATATACACTCACACAGACACACATACACACACACACACACACACACACACACATGCACACATGCATGCAAGCACACACACATGTGACTGCATGTGTTTATCTAGCTCATTATGTGAGACTGTTTTCTTTTTTTCCGCTATTTCTTGTTTCAGGATTAGCGTGATAGTATCAGCTTCATTGATATCAGTGTCCTTACATGCCCCATTGCTCCTTTCTCCCTGCAGACACCGCAAAGTGGTGTGAGCTTTAGATATATCATTTCACTGGATAGATCTTATCTCTCTAGATGCAAAGAAAGACATTTGCCATCATAAATATGCTATAACTGGTTCATTGTTAAGCTGAATGATTAAACTCCAGTCCTGTATTATTCTGGCCTGTGTGATTGTGCAGATGGGTCTCCACTGGGGTGTTATGAGGGACCAGCCACACATAGATGAATATGCTAACACCTCCAAGCTTCAACCTCATGTTTTCTGGATCACACTGATTACCTTGTTTGCCTGGTCTTAAAAAGCACAGTTAATAGGTGATTATTAGATGTACAACCCCAGGGAGCCTTTTTAAGCTAGCCATACTTCCTAAGAATAATACCTTGTACCTTCCATCTTTGAGGTAAACACTTTAACCATTATGCCAACAGTTCCTTTAGATAGTTAAATCAAGATTTTTCTCATCAATCCTCTCCCCCACCCATATCAAGTCCTTCAGTTTTCTTTTTCCTGTTTAATTTTTATCACATTTTTATTTTAAATAATCATATCCCTACTTTATTCTGCAATTCATTTAGAATATTGTGTTTACTGTCAACCAGAGTGTACAGAACTGCATATGTTTCTAAAGCATACTCAAAGTAAGTTAACGTCTTTCTTTTTATAATGCAGGAAGGCATGCAGAGTATGCCATTATGGTGTGCTAATAGAATAACTAGAGCTTCGTAATGGTCAAGTCAGAGCTGAATATTGTGCCTAACATTAGGTAAATAATATCCCAAAATGAAAGCACATAACTAATTATTATACACAAACTTATTTATGTCTTATGTGTTTATTTATTTGGATTCCCTGTAGCACTTCATGGCTTGCTTTACTGACTTGTTGTGCCAGTCACTATTGACTTCAGGTCATTTCCCTTATCAGTCACTCCCTCTTTACCATGGGACATCCACATTTGGAGTAGATCATGTCATAACCCCTTGCTAGATGAAATTTGTTCCTTAAATGGAATAAGATTCTTGATTGTGCTTTTGTTGATCCATTGCAGCTTAAAAATGAAGTGGGCAGGTGGGAGGACCATCATATTGTAATCAGCCAGTCGTTCCAGTTTGTTGAATTCATACTAATCACCTGTATATGCTACCTTATGTGCATTGCAAGTGGGCATGCAGGGGCATAGAGAGAATGCCTCACCTCCCTTATGATGTACATCCTTCCTTGTTCCTATTCCAAAACTTACCTGATATTGTGAAACTCCCAGTACTCCACCAGCAGCCGGCAGACTGAAGTGCATTGCATCATATCCACAACTCCCCCTACTCTAAGACAGGTAAGCAGACTATTGCTTCATCGCCTCTTATATTGTCTCCTCCGTCTCCAGGGCTAACAGTTCAACATGGCTCATCTGAGTCATAGTGAATACTTGTGTGGCATGGAGCAAAACGCAGGGCTTTATTATAACTGTACACTAAGTCATATATTTTCCTTTGCTAGTGAAGGCATTGCTACTTATCATGATTACAAATAATATTTTTATTTATATTTTCAGAAAAAAATAACTTTAATCAAACAGTGATAACATAATAGTCACTTGGCTATCTTCTCAGGATCTTCTGTGTGGTTGACATACATTGTAAAGCAGCAGAGGTTAATTTGTGAAAAAACTCATCAATTAATTTTTAATACACACGCCACATCATTTCTATTTTCTTTTCTTTATTCTGTGGGCTTATCCCCTCTCTTTTCGCCAGCTTGTTCAGTTTTATTCTTGTCTACAATGACAAGGCAAGATAATTGCTTTGTTTGGAATAAAATAATTATAACATCTATTCAAATCTGTTGTCAAAGCACTACCTTTATCTCACAACAAAAAACATATAAAAAAATGGGGCACTTATTTAGGACACCTTACATGTGCAATATAACTCTGGGAGTGCTAGGTTCTAGGCTGAAGACCAACAATTTCTGAGGAAATTGCTCTGTACAAGGAATTATTTATAGTTAGTAGAAACAGCATAAACATTGAAGCTGCAAGTATATTTCATTTCTGAGTTTGTATAAATGCTTATCAGATGTGGGTTATGAAATCTTTTACTATATGAGGTTACCTTTACTACTTGAATACCACTACGTCAAAAATATTCCTCAACTACACACATTCTTCAACATCCTCGTATTATAAAAGCCCACCTCTCCTCAAATCCTAAAGAGATACACATGAAAATGTTACCTTGCACCAGATTCAAACTGCAAGCTGAATATGTTCACAAGGCATACAGACACATATCATGATTGTGAAATCATTACAGAAACAAATACCCAGGTTTAACATATCACCACCCGTCTTGTCACCACCACATTGTTAAAAAAATTCAAAGCAGTTACACAACTGTTTTTACAGGATTGCAAGCTCTTTCTGAGCTTGTATAAATGTTTATCTCCATATTTGAAAGAATGCTCCCACATACTCCATGCTACTTATGTTCTCCAAAACATCACAATTAAATCAGAAGGGAAATGGTCAATACTGTGTATCTCAGAACTATATTGCACATGTAAGATGTCTTGTCATGATATAATACCCCGACTGACCAGATGACAGCTTAATATATAAAACAGCCCAAAGAACAGGACTTAGTGAAACTGCACTTGAAACATTGGGATTGAGCAACACGGAGTGAAATATAAAATTAACTGTTAGGATTTTAAGGTACAATCATGATATATTTAGTGCTTTGTTGAACATTTTTGAGATAGCAGAGGTGAAAGGCATATTGTAATTGAGTTCTGTATGCATGGCTATAATGTCTTGGTCCTAAAATTATTTTATTTTGTTTGTGCAGCATTGCTGTCCAGAAATGCGAGCCTTAGATAATATATCCTCATTTACCTGTCCTATGCATTTCATAGGCACTATCACTTAGCCCAAGTCCCCAGTTCATCTGTTACTGTGACAGATAAGTTTATTGTTGTTGATTCCCAGTCTTACTTGTCCATGTGCCTTAACACATCCAGACAATGCTTGCCTGTGTCCTTAGTTTTCCTTTTTGCATTTTTTTAACTCTTATCTATAGAAAAGGTTATGAGTTGCTTCTAGGAGCAAAACTATGTGCATGGTTTACACTGCCTCTGATTTATTTTAAGGTAAACTCACCAGAAAGACTCACCCTGTTTTCTCACTCCCAGCTTCATAGTGCCAGTAAGTTAATGAAATAAAAAAAAATAATAACATGCCTTGTGACTGAACCTGTGATTGCTTATCCATTTATTTAGTTGACAAATTCCCTTTTCCTTCCTTCTTGTTCAACAAGCATTAAGTCTCACAGAGAACATCCTGCGTAGCAGAGTAATTCTTTCACAGGATCTGCAGACTGGGTAAAACAGGACTTCATGCCAAATTAATTCTGCTTTTCATCTAATTATATTAAAGGAATAACATCGGACAGTATTTGTCTGTTTGTCAGGCAATGTGAATGTTTTGTTACTTGGGATGTGTAAGCGGAAGGAGATAACAGTCTAGTATGCTAAGCTCAAACAGTGCATCCTGTTCCTTGTGATGTTTATTTTATAACTATCTTCCTTTTATGTGGTATCACTAGGTCCTTTCACAAGTACTGCAGATAATATACCGACTACATTCATCTTTGTGAAAAAAGAATGCTGTTTCATTTTTACCTCTGTAATGCACTCAGTAAATGATTTTAATTTAGTTTACTCATGTATTAACTGAATGAACTGAAGGTACAGAAGAAACTGAATAAAGATCACAGAAGGGACTTTTATTGTTTTTGCTGTCATATGGAGCGTGAGGGCATAGGGCATTAGGATCTGACATCTTATGCTCCTTCTTTGAGAAGGGAGGAGAACCAAGTGTTGAGCAGTGATAGATTAGGGAGCACCACTTGATGTTAAATGAACCAACTGTTACTCTGGAACTGGTCATTATAGACCCTCTTCTGTCAAGACCTGGGTAATGAGGTCAAAGATAAAGCTAATACACATGGGGAGTTAGCCATTTGGTCAAAATACTTTAGGGAGGAAAATAGAGTACCAGAGAAAACCCACACAGATATGGGGAGAACAAGCAAATTCTGGACAGATAAAGACTGGAGATCAGGAATAAACGCTTGACCCTAAAGCTGTGAGGTAGATGTCTTAACTGTTATGTCACTGTACTAAGTGTAACATATAAAATGTGTGTTATGCGTCTTCTTTATGTATTTACGTTTACATTTTCTCTTCAACTACTGACTTGGCCTCACAGGATACAGCTAGGTGCTTGCTTTTATGACAGCTCATGAGATTTGGCCTAGTAGGAGGCTTGAATTATACAGCATTGAGGAGGAGGAGGTGATGTGAATCAGAATTAAGTCTTCAGGACAAAGTTCATGTATAGACCATTGTTTTAACTACTGGAATACACTGCACTGTTTAATACCATTTGCTATCAATGCTTCAGTACAATAAAGATATCAGAGTGCCATTTTATTATATACATATTACGAATTAAACATTAAGCAGTTAATTAGCACCTAACCTAATGAGCCATGGAGGCATGACCATAATGTTTTCAGTTACGTTTTAAAATTTTTAGTACATGAGACTGAAGTAGAAAATATATACTTTAGTACTACTATGTAAATGTGTTGCCTGTAGTGAGGTTTCAGAGTGTCAGAGGGAAACATACCAGGCCAGATATATATCAACTAAACAAATGGAATCTTGCTTTACTGATCATTGTGTTATGACTGGGTTTCATAAATATGAATCATGATTTATTTGCTCCTTATTAGATGAAGTGCAACAATTCAATGTTAATGCAAAATAAAAAATATGGTCTATATTGGGACTGAAAATAGTATGCATATCTATTCCTGGTTAGTTATGTCCATGCATATGAAACATTTGACTAATCCATTTCCAGATAACTACTTCATCTGGACTGTAAGTAAGAGGATTCAATCAGCAAATCTCAGCTTTATTGCCAGCTTGTGCAAGCAGAATCCTTTGTTCTTTGCTGAAGTATTATTGTATTGTATAATCATATCTTATGAGTTTTCTTAACTTCTGCTAAATAACATTTTTAAAGCTTCTAGCCCGGATTCACGAATCCTCCGTGTAAGACTTAATAAGTCTTACTCGGAGGCTGCAGATGAATGGTATGATGTTAGCGTGCCATGAATATTCATGAGGGCACGCTGACTCAACCATAAGTCTTACACGGACCGGGTAGGAGAGCAGGGGGCTTGTCCGACTACCGAGCAGTCTAAACGGCCACGCCCCTGCAAGGTTTGTAAAAGGAAAATGAAAGCACACAAGAGCGAGTCCACTCAAATGTCCTAGCACCAAATACCACACTCCCTGACATTGTAAACCCCCATCACAGTTATGAAAAGTAAAAAATTAATTTTATTTTTTTTAAATTCCCAAAATAGCTGCCTGTATTTGTGCGTGTGTGTGCGGGTGTGCCCATTGCTTAGCTGTAGTTAGCAATTCCGACATGGAAGAGCATAAGAAAGAATGTTTATGCAAATCACACCAAATAGCAATAGCGTAATGGTAGAGCGTTCGCACAAAGAGGAGGCATTATGGTTCGAGCCTCACCACTCCCCTTCTTATTTATGTTTTAAATCAGTACATGGAATAATACCTGACACATATGATTAAAATATCAGTAAAAAGCAGTGAAATGGCCAATGTATCAGTGAACAAAATATTACATTTTTAAAGGATCCTGATACATAATTGCTTGCAGTTAAGCAGCGCTTTACCCAGCGCAATAGAGTTGCCCATAGTTTAATAGCGCTTTACCAAGCGCAATAGAGTTGCCCATAGTTTAATAGCGCTTTACCCAGTGCAATAGAGTTGCCCAAAGTTTATGAGCGCTGTACCCAGTGTAATAGAGGTGCCCATAGCGAAATAGCGCTTTAACCAGCGCAATCTGTTTGGGCGGATGTGCGCGCCATGCCAACCAGCGCACAGTAGGGCAACGTGGAGCAACATAGCGCAAAGTTGCTTAAACTCAGCCACATCCCCTAGCCTGTCTGGACAGTATGAAAATAAAATGAATGACAAGGTTCGAACCCAGGACTCTGTGCACCCTAATCAAAGAACAGAACCACTAAGCCATGACAACTCAGGAGAAACAGCCACTGTTAACATACATATACTTAGTAATGGTAGATTAAACATTACTAAGCAGGTCTGCAGTCAGCCGAGAATTTTCAAAAACGGCCAATCACAAAAAAGTGCGGGGAATGTGGCATATTTAAGCACTATATCCAGGAATTCTCACCATAACTGATTGTCGCTCACATCTGCAGTTAGAATGGCTGGTGCAGGAGAGGGTACACGCTTCCAAGCGCAACGTTGGGGCATCAAGGAGTCGAAATACATGGTTTGGCTACTTGTCCACCATCATGAGTCAAGACTCCTGCAGGGCCAGTTCCAAGGGATGGAGTACAAGGCAGAGGCTTGAACCCGGTTAGCTCATGACCTCACCAGTGTCACAGGCATTCCCCGGACTTGTGAGCAGGTCCGTCACCACCATGCAGACCTGAAGAGATGGAAGCAGAACCGCCTGAACCAATGGATACAGGAGGCCCGTGGGATGCAGGATGCCCCACAACTGAGTAGGTAGCCATGGAATGCAGTATTTAGGAATTGATAATTGATTTTGTGTAATGGGTAGGTATGTCTCAATATCCCTTAATTTACTTTACAGCTGCAGGTGACCATGCTGTGAATCAGCAAGCCTATGCAGATAGGCTGCTAAGGCTGCGCCACCAGGCAGGTTAGTGATTATTCTGCATGTATTGTTATATAAAATAGGAGAGAGAGCATGAAATAAAGTGTTGTAGTCCAATAATACAGCCATAAAATGGCCTGAATAAGTCCTCTGCATGTACTGCCAGATAAAAAAGTCAAAGAACCAGAAAAAGAGTGTAGTAACCCATTAAGAAAGGTAACATATGTCCGGAATAATATCTCTGCAGGTACTGTCATATAAAATAAGTGAGTGAGCCTGAAAAAGAGTGTTCTAACCTATTAATAAAGGTATAATATGCCTTGAATATGTCTTCCATATGCACCGTTATAACAAATAAAGGAGTGAGCCTGTGGAAAAGTGTGTAATGTCATTAATAAAGGTGTAAAACCTGGAGTGTGTCTGTGTCACTTAGTTTGTAATGTTGTTGTACCCTTGCATTATACAAATAGTACTGTTTTAAAAAGTGCTGGCAACCCAGAGTTGTGCAGTCCCATATAAAGTGGGTGATGGAAGTGCTAGTAGCTGTGAAGCATATATACAGTCCTCAACAGTCAGTTACTGGCTGGCATGCATAAGTAAATCTGGCACACGAGCAGCATGTTAATTTGTTCCCCAGAAATGTGAGTGTGTGTCAAGAAATGCAGGGTTCTGTACAAATAGAAGTGAAAATGTCATGTGAAAACATCCAGATATGTAGATAAAGAAATATAAATGTAATCAAGGAATATGTAGCAGTAACATCTGCATCTTGGACAGTTAGTATGTCAGATATAGGTCAGGCATATATTGAACTAGCCAAACCCATTACACAACCTAATGCATGGTGGCAAGTGTAATTATACATGTAGGGGATATACACCTGCAGTCACTAGGAATGTAGTGTAGAGTAAAAGTAATTCTAAGATGTTAATTGAGGTTTTTTCTACACCCTACTGTATGTGCATAAACCATGCAATTCCACACCTCAATGGGTATGTGTAATCTTAAATATTTGTTGGGAACATATGTCCTATTGTTCTATAAATATTTGCATTCATGTTGATGCATGTGCCCTGTTCAAACCCCACAATCATGGTGGTCTGTTGCTACCAAACATCCCTGCATGCTGTTGGAATATCCACTGTCGTTCAATATATGCATGTGTTATGCTTGCTGTTCATCTGTTGGAACCGTGGTGTGTTGGGTTAATGGGAATATTACTGCATGCTGTTACAACTAATATGGAATGCTGTTGTTTATGTTGTAATTAAACACACCTAATCACAGAACATATGGGAAGGCCGGTCCTAACGGACCCACCTGTCCGTCCTCGGCTGGCAAGTGCACCTGGCACCAGCAGGTCCGGTGCCCAGCCCGGGATCTCCTCCTCCACTGGTCCTGTGCCACCTTTGGGTGGAAGAGTTGCAGGGGATGGGGCTCACCCCCCCCGTGCAAGCATGGGCAGAGAAGGGCCACCTGTCACCCTTTGAAGGGTCTGGGCTGTGGTGCGTAGGGAGATACAGCATTCAGTCGCTGATCCCCTGCACCAGCTCGAGGCGAGAGTGGCACATCTCACAGGTGAGCCTGCCCATCCTACGCAGACCCCAGCACAGCCACCCTTGGGGCTGTGAAGGTGCATTGGTGACTGCCCATGGGTGGGGATCTCAGTTCCACTGTTACCATCTGTGGGCTCATGGGCTTGCGATTTCCAAACATCCGTCCCTGTCAATTGTGTTCACCAACCCCATGTGTCATACACCGCCCCTGTATGCGTCTTGTCTGTCTTGTTTGTTTACCTCCCCAAACATACCTACTTCCTCTACCTCACTTTCCTCTCTCACCTGAAAAAAAAAAAAGGGCAATCTGTACCCACAAAAAAATTGCGCCCCATACATAGCTGCCCATTTTGCACACATGTCCACTGGGCATGTAAACTGATAATTATAATTGGCAATACAACATACTTTGTTGTCCTCACCCCTCTCCCAGGGTGGAAGGTTTCAAATTTCACTCCAAATTTATTGCATATGCACAGCTGTTGCTGGTAAAGAAATGGGTAGCTATGGACCTTCCCTACACCCATCCTGCACATCCCGAGCTTGTTTACCTACTGTCTGTTTCTCTTTGTGCCCCCTTTTTCACCACTTTCCTATTTCCCCATTTTCTTTTCTTTAAAAGAAATTAGCGTGGGGGTTAGCGGGTTTAACCGAGTGTGCACATGTGTGTGCTTAGCTAAGCATCATTAAGCATCATGCAAACCCACGCAAACCCACTTACAACTGCTTAAAAGTGCCTTAGTCACTCTATGGAAGGGCCCTTGTTCTGCTCAGCAGCAAATGAAAAGATCTCTGCCAGTCTCGAACCCCATCCATTGACACAATAGACTGCTTAAATTACTACTAAGCCACAGCAGATATATAAATAGCTTGGTGCTGACATAAATATATCATGAATTACAATGAGGAAATGTAAATGGAAATTAGGAATGGTATAACACAAATCCTGTTCTGTGGGTCTTTACCAGCAGTTGTTGTGGAATTGCATGACATGACTGTGAAAAGAGAACCAGCCATCCAAGCAGGGAATAATGTTACAGTGGCACCTTACAAACACCACACAGTATCAGACCAGGATAAATACTGGCAAAGTTGACTAGGGTAGAGGGCAGACACCCCAACTGTGACTGCTTTACAGGGATGTCCATGATTTGTAAACAAATGTTAGCTGTGCCCCACTGAATCACTCTGGAAAGTACTAACTTCAGGCAGACAAGTGTGGAATCACACGTAATGAATAATCTCAACAGGTGAGAGTAGACACTGCTTGCACGTCAGAAAAGGTGTAGGTATACATATGCTCTGATTCTCAAGAAAGTCTCAACTGCAATATGTCTGTAATATATTGCAGGTGTATCTAACGTATATTTACCTTTTACTGAGGCCGTTCAAATACATACCTGAGAATATCTGAGGCCTGGCAGAGGCTGAAACACACAGGCATATCAGCATTACTGTTGTTACACACTCTGCAAATAGCTTTGGAAGGAGTTCCACAAGTATGCCCTTATGTAGGAGTACAACACAGAAATATCACAGGATGTAGCCATGCCCTGCTAACAACCAACTGTGACAATGCCAATGTGCCAGTGCTGAAAAGACTGGTGTGGTGCACAGACAAAGTATAATAGGCTAACCTCTAGCTACCATCTGGATATGTCCACAGGTGGGAGCTACGCAGACAGACTACTTGCCTTGATAGACTAACAGGTACACAGCAATCCTGTATGCTCAGCAAGATAAACCTGACATGATAATAAAAAATGCTCTTTGCAGTTCTGCACCCCTACCCAAAGGTACAACACACCTGTGTATTCAGGCAAAAAACAGGGTGTAGGTAGGCATACTCAGTACTGAAATATGTCCAGTTGTGTTGAGCAGCCTGTGCTAATTGCAACACAAACAAACCACAAACTGTTCAGAGGTGAGTAATGTAATAATTACAGTATAGCAGTTTACAAACACTGCATGTGCCACAGGAATACAGTGCACTAACCACATTTGTATGGCAGTTAAATGTCTAATTCAGAAAGAAAGTACATACTCCCATGTATCCTATGTTAGCATTTGGAGGGGTGAGTACATGTCTACACTGAGAAGTGTGCACTGGAAGCAGCAACATTCAGGTTTGAGTACAACATGCATATCACTGGCTACAACCCTAGCTTCAGATAAGAGACATATACCAACCTTCTGACTGACACAATGGTGTCCAGAGCAAACAAGCATGGGCCCCACCTTGGAAAGCTGAAAGGGCTACGCCTACCTAACCTAGCATTTTATAGCAGTGGGCTGCAATCACAGTGAGTAATGCAATCAGCACACAGCAGGCTGCATGCAATTACTGAAAGGTGGGCAGCAAGTGGTGCAGAGGCTGTCACATACACAAGTGCAGATACCTAGAAAAGCAGGCTGTACCTGCTGTCCACACATGCAATAATATCATTGCAGGTACAGGGAGATAGAGAGCGAGAGCAAGAGAGAGACAAAGACAAAGACAACAGAGAGAGAAATCGAGACAGAAACAGAAACAGAGGAAGAAAACCCAAAACAAACAACCAAACCCAAAAAACCCCCCTACAAAACTCTAACAGACGGAGCAGGGAAATACAAAGGTAACGTATGTTTAACTCATATGTATGTGTTGGCATGTAGTAGATGTTCCTGAAGAGTACTCTACAAACTGCAAATCATCCATGTGTGGCAGCAGTATGTTTCTATCTGTATCTGCATATGTGCATAGGGCAAGGGACATATTGCAACTGTTAGTGAAGGGTGGACAGATATCTGTTGTTGAAGGTTGTTATGTGCATATATCTATGTAGGTCATAGTGTGTGGCATAGAAAACAGCATGCAGTGCTGATATATGTCATGTGCTAGTTAAACGCTGTGTGACTGATTTGTTAGATCTGCTGTATTACAGCCAGTGAGGCCTGCTAAAGCTACATGGGCCAAGGACACCCACATGCATTCTGCACAACACTGTGCAATATAATCGCATAACAGTACATCCCACAACTGTCACATAACTGATATCCCCACCATGAAAGGTGGACTGTACATGTGCCTATATGTACATCTATGTGTACAGCAATGGATGTGTACATGTATGCATATAGATATGTATGTATATATATATATATATATATATATATATATATATATATATAGAGAGAGAGAGAGAGAGACATGGGGCCATATGTACTGCAACAGGTGTGTGGTGACCAAGGCTTGGACTGTAGACAAGTGTAGATATGGCAGTGCCATTCCTCCTTTCCAAAACACTGTACCCATTAACTACCACATAGGTAGAGATCTACCCAACACAGAAGGTGTGATAAGGGAAGAAGGGACACAGGTGGACAGTAGCCACCTCTTTGATAAAGACAGTGCCACACTAGACCTGTAATCTGTCTGTGTGGTATGTGTCATAACAACAGGTGTGTCATCTAGGTAAATATAGGTCAGTGTTCCCCTCTACTCATCACAATGCCCTGTGTGGTAAGTACCTCACATGACAACTACAGCAGGTGGAAAGGCCACAGACATACCTCACAGAGGGTACTACTGGCCGCAAACAGATGCCCAATGCAGACTGACTCACAAAACCACATCCAGACTGTATTGCATACAGGCCACACAGAGGTGACCTCTGCTGGACATACAGAGGTATGTCACACCCATAGCTGGGTGACAACCACCATGGCAACATATCACAATCCCTCCGGGATACACGCCCTAGGGCCCTAAACCTCGTCAGCTCACTAAACTGCACATGCTGGAGGGATAGGTTCCTATCTCAGAGATATGCCATACACTGGAATAGACCACCTAGCAATAGCAAACAAGGCTCCCCATCAGCAGTTGTCATAAATACCCCTGAGGAGTGTTTGGGAGATTGGTAATACACCCCAGGAACCCCCTCTGTGGTTCTGGTTGGCAGGGGCAAGTGAAATCAAAGTACATGTGTGTCAAAGGCCAGGGTAGCATATGGCTAGGCTGCCGTAGGCCCTAGGGCCAATAGCATATAACCTACTCATGACTCTATGCACTCACACATGTACTCAATGCAATACCTGCTATGTGAGGTTGAATAAGTGTAACGCTGAATGTGTGCAAGGTCTGTAAAGGTATGATAGGTTAGTGTGAAGTTGTATCTAACATGGTAGTGTCTATTCTAGCTGTGACGCCAGGGAAACATGTGTATTGTACTGTTAGGCAGACATAGTAGTATGGCATACGATGTGACGTAGTTCCTTGTTGACGACCGTGGTGTCTCACTGTAGGCTAAAGAAATACATGTATGCTTCGTGAGTGGTACTGCTGGTGAATCCAATTCCCATAGGAACTGTAGTACTACCTAAAGCTGTAGGCATAAACATCACAGTATGGTGTGTGTTCACATTGCTTGGAAACACTGTCATGTGTGCTTCCTGTAGTCTGCACGGAGGACAAATCTCAGGCATAAGGGTCTGTAAGTAGTGGCACACAGTACTGTATGGTACACAGGTAATGCTCATCTGTGTTGGCATACAGTGGTGCGTTGCATGTTTGTTTGATGTGTGTGTAATTATGCCTGTACCATGGCTGCAATCATATGTGTGTTACAGGGTATATGTGTGTATCCAGCAACATATATACTCTGTGACAGCAGTATGCCACCTATAGTAACAACTGTACACATATGTTAGGCAGGGCTATGGCATCAATGACTAGTGTGGTTGAATGGTACTACTGTAACTGTACTTTACATTCATTGCAATGGATGGCATCTCTGTTCGTGCATTGGCATGATATATACCCGTGTGACGAGGTTGTGCATTGTGTCACAAAAAGTGTGCCGGGTACTGTTGTATAGTGCTATGATATATGGAGTATGCCAGGCACTGTTAGTCAGTTGTGGCCTGAGAACCAATAAGTGGTAGTGAGCATGTGTAACCCCTGACAGAGAAATGGAAGGTATATATGTCAGTAAAGTGATATCTTTGGTTAAAGGTTTAAAGTGTGCCACAGGACTCGCTCACACATATTGTTCATATCTTTTTCAGCCAGATGGCTCACCAACGCAATCCATCATATACTGCAGTGGAGGAAGAGGAAATTGTCCAAAGCCTGGTGCAGCAGTACACTATGCTGTTTTCCCGAAGCAGCCAGCACCAGCAGGAGTGGACTGCACTGTGGCAGGATCTTGTTCGTCGGGTAAATGACATAGGCATGCATAACTGGACATATGAGCAGGTACGCCATCACTGCAGTGATTTAATTAGACATGTCCAGCGGCGTGCGTCTGATATCCAAAGACAACAGCTTGCCACAGGTGGTGGGGTGGCCATTCATCCCCCCCTCACCAGAGTGGAGGAGCTACTCCTAAGTGTGGTGGCTCCTGGACAACAGCAGCAACAACCTGTGACATGTGTTGTCATGGAGGCCGGAGCCACCCAGCATGTTCACATGGAGCGAGCAGGTAACATGCCCTATCTGTAGACTACAGTTAACTGTATTGTTAGATTATGTCTACGTGTGATGTGTACTGTGTGTTTAGTAGTTGTGCTGCCTAGTGTTATGCAATACTGATATTTGGAATATTATCTCCACACCTGTGACTGTTGACTGTTGTTCCACTGTAGTTTAGCATACCCACTGTAGCAATGCCACAGCTGTGGCCACTGCCGAACTCTCTCATATTCTCGTAGGTCCCTCTGGTGTGACAGCAGGGCAGACGATCCATGCTGGTGAGTGTGGTATACCTGCAATGTTGGTAATGAAATGTGCATGTCATAGGTGAGGTGTAGGCCATGTACACATAACACACCTACGCATAATGCATGCCATGCATGTTTGCTGTAAGACGTTGCACAACTCAGTAATGTCAGTAGCTGCCTCAATGACATGCAATACACAGAGCATCAGACACAGTTGTGGCAACACCGTACTGCACATTGGATAGGCATAGTTGCTACAGCTGTACACAACATAACACGTTTATCATACGGAGTACACAAAAACATGCTACATATGGCGTTACCACAAACTTGCTGTAAGGTCACACTTCAGTATCCCACATGTCGTCCACACACATATGATGTACCTCAGGGGTAGAGGCCTATCATGGGGCTGTGCAACACTCTTCAACACATAACACAGTCATGTTAGGCAATGCTCCTTATTGGGCACCTCACACACCCATGTACAAAGTGGCTGTTTAATTGTGAACGTAGCCACAGCACTGCAGTTCAGGTACAGCATGCTAGGCGGAGGTCTGTCACACATTAGTAGCCATGAGTGACCACAAGATGCATGATGATGATGGCACATGGTACTACACCCCATCCAGTTACAGTGACCACAGTACTACACATAGCAGTCATTGCTTTGCACCTCAATGTTGTGTGTGTGAAAACCTATGCACCTATACACAATATGCATAGCATGTTGTGTGTGTGCTTACATATGCCAGTATACACAATATGCACAGCAGTTGCCATCTGTACAAAGTGTCACATATATGTCCCGGAATGTTATTGGGTGTATAGGTCACATAACACACATTGGGTATGTGTGGTGTTTAATGTTGCAACCATAACCACTGTACAACTGCCATGTTGAGCACTGGGATTCCTTCACTTCTACATGTACCACTCATCCCGTGTGTGTACACAGCATGCATGTGCTGCACCTGTCCCCACTATTATCTGCTATGGACACAGACACTGTAATTACACATGGCAATATATGTGCCACACAGATAACACATGCAGCCGTGGTATGTATACTTGTGAGTGATGGTGCACAGGATATTGCAGAGCTGATAATACATGCACAGCAATGTTGTGTCCATGTACACATTATGTTCCAGGGTGTTGCCAATCACTGAGCAACTACACACATGCATCAAAGCCATGTATAATGTCATTAAATAGGGCCCTCTACACTTGCACTGCATGGTCATGAGTAACACATATTCTGCATGCTGACACGTGTGAGGTGATTGTTTGCCTTATGATACTGGCACCCACCTTCACCCATTATTGAGTATGTGTTGGATTGCTGGTGTGTGTGTGTGTGTGTGAGTGTGTGTGTGTGTGTGTGTGTGTGTGTGTGTGTGTGTGTGTGTGTGTGTGTGTGTGTGCTGTAGTGAGGAGTGTATTTGTGTGCATGTGTGCATGTGTGCATGTGTTCATGTGCCCATGTGTGCATGTGTTCATGTATGCATGTGTGCTAACATCATGTACAGATTGTAAAGTGTGTTTCCTGTCTTCCTCTCACAGGTGCTGAGTTTGGGGTGGCTGACAGCAGCAGGGAACTTGAAGTCACTGCCACTAATAGTGGAGATGATGAGACATGTATTTTGGCACAGGAAGGTTTGACAGGGTCTGTTGTTGGTCCACCAATCGACAGTACACAGTGTTCAACCCCATCTATGCGCACAGTCATACTGCCGATACATCCCTCATCACCAATGGCCTTAGCAGAGGGACAGCATACAGTTGGCATTGACCAGGAGTGTGCGGTACCCATGGCACTTGCATCCCCTCACAGCAGCCATAGCCGGATTCCTGGAATGGTACCACACAGGCGGATGTCCAGGGGTTCTCAGGGGAGCACCACTGGTCGTATTGACCCTGGCAGACGTGCCCCCAGAGGTATTACAACCTCCAGTATGTTCCGGGCTGTAATGCAGGCACAGGCATGTATGGAAAGGTACACCAGACAGGGACTAAGGGTGCAGAGGGCCCATTACAGTGCTATCAATGACAGCATCCGTGACCTTGCCGGTGCCATCCGGAATTTCACCAAGGTCATTGATAGACGTTGGGGGGGAGACAGTAGATGCCCTCCACAATGTCCCTTCCATGAGCCAGGACAGTGCGGGACTGGTGAGACGTCGATGCGGACGCATGCCAGGAACAGCAACAGCTGGCAGTCGATGTGGATGGCACACAGATCACAGCCACTCCCGTAGTGGCAGTACCAGCCCCAGCAATGCTGGGGCTGGCCTGTCTATTGACCGTCCTTGTAGACCACATGCACATGGCTCTGGCTAGTCCCAGCAGGGACAAGGGTCCAGTCATCATACCTCTGCATCTGATGATAGTACCCAGTCAATGTTGGTACCCGATACTGCCCGTAGCACCCCTGCCAGGCACAGGTACCGTGTCCGTGCCCAGAGACAGTGATCTGTACAGCCTAGCAGGTACAGTCTGTGGCTGTCCCACAACCTCCTGTACATGGCAGCCACATGGTGGAGCTGTGTGCATGCAGACACACACACACACAGTAACCAAACAAGTAGGGCTCACACATACACACACACATTACATCAACATTGGCCCATGCTGTACTGTTGTCCCTCACACACACATACACACACACACACACACACACACACACACACACACACACACACACACACACACACACACACACACACACACACACACATGTCGATTGGATGGGTTAATGTCAGGCTCTGTCAAACCAACAACACACCCTGTGCATATGATGACACCTGTGCCACCTCCTGTCATCTGTAACATTGATGCAGGAACAGGCTAACATGTTTCTGATGCACAGGGTGACATTATAGCAGTGTAGCAATATTAGCAAGTTGTCAACAGGAAAGTGTAATGATATCCTTGTAGGTATATCTGAGCAGGCAGTATGCATCACAGCTCTGATTGTCAATGTAGCATTGTTTACACCAGTGTTAGGTCTAAGCATGTATTGTCCACCCATGTGCCACTCGGCTGAAGTGTACAGTGTTGCCAGCATGTGTTAGTGAGTGAACAGTACATGTGTGGTGTGTGCATTACAGATTAGCAGGTGTACATCTGTGAACATGGTGGGTGCGCACTGTCTGCATGTACATGCATAGTGGACACATGGAACGTGTGACATACCCTGTTGTACACATTGCTAACATCTCATAGTATCTTTCGATGGCCAGTATGCATTCTACTACAGATATGTACTAACATGGGTACACATGTGTGTGCGACATGGGTCGACAGTATGCTGTGGGTGATACTGTTGATACGTGTCAATGATTTGCAGTATGGTAGTATACATAACCTCAACAGCATGATTATAACCAATCATTAGATGATGTCCTCACAAATGACACACAGTTGTAGGGAACTCAATAACAGTTGGGTCCTTCCAGTACTATACTAAAACAGTGACCACTGGTATTGACCACCACCTGTACCTGGGACCACACCTGTTTGGCATATAGCCCTCTTAGGTACATGCAAACACACTAGGGATATGTCCATCCACATCTGGAAATGCATGCATTGGCCTACAATGCATTCCCTGGATGGGACGCATATCCTACACAAGAGTATCATACAGACAGATACCTGTTGTCCAATACATGCTTTATAGCAGTAAGCCGACTATGGCATAGTCATCCAGGTTTACTATACATACTATCCTGACAGTGCCACATAGGTGGTAGCCTTCAACATGTATGTTGGGTAACGATGTGTACATACAGCCACGTGTTATGTCATCTGTCCCGTGGTATCCACATATCCATAGGTATTGTGGAGTCCCTCAGTGTGTCACATAAGACATTAGGGGCCTGAATGCATATCCACAGGGCTGCTGTACACCTATGTTGACTGTCCATTATTGTCAGTCGTTGTGTATGAACATGGCTGACATATACCCCAGGCATGTGCCCTCACTCACAGTACTCTATAGTAACTGTCATGGGTGTGTGTGGCACACCTTGGACACAGATCACTACAGTGGCCGGGCTTGTCACATACATACATATGTGACCTACGATCTGAGAAGCAGTGGCACAATCTGTCAAAGGTAACAAATGTATTCATGTAGTATGCAGGCTTCACACCTATGTACTGATTGAGGTCACATGCACACATATTTATTTGCCATGTAGATACCTGATGTGTGCAATGCACATACTGTTTTAATCATGATATGTCATACCATAGTAAAAGCAAAATCCACACTGTATTGACCAGTGGTGTCACACACACTCAGCAATTGCAGGCTTCAAACCCGTACCTAACTATGTTATGATAATACAGACATATGTATTAACACAGTGCGCTATATGCTTTCCTGGGGGGTGTCTCTTCTCCTGCTATATTTGTAGGATGCTGACATCATCTGACTTTCCAAAGAGGAATGTACCTCTTGTAATTTGTTTTCACAGTCTCCAAAAAGGGCACTCTTCTCACCGGAAGTCCCACACATACACCCCCCCCCTAACACGCACACACAGTCAACATTTGCAGGATTCAAACACCTACCTAATTATGTTATGATATTAGAGATATACACATTAACATGGCACGCTATATATTTTACTGGGTGATGTTTATTCTCCTGCTATATTTGAAGGATGATGACATCATCAGACTTTCCAAAGAAGAATGTACCTCTTTTAATTTGTTTTCCCAGTCTCCAAAAATGGCACTTCTCTTACAGGAAATCACACACATACATACCCCCCCACCCACACACACACTGTCAGCGTTTGCAAGATTCAAACCCCTACCTAACTATGTTATGATACTAGAGACATACGCATTAACATGGCGCATTATATGCTTTACTGGGTGGTTTCTATTCTCCTGCTATATTTGTAGGATGCTGACATCATCAGACTGGACATGGCAATGTGTGTACACTTTGTTTTATGCAATCCCAGGAATGAGCCATGTGGGTCGGCAAGTGTCAACAGCTTGAATAGGACCCCATAATCCTCACCTTGTGTGATCTATCTGTGGACACATTGACATCCCTTCATATGTCAACACATATTTATGCACAGATGGTTGGTTTTGTGGATACGACATGTGTCAGGGGTGTTGATAAAGGGCTATTCAAAGTCTATGTGGGACATGTGTAGCTCTGTTCAATGATGCATGTCCTGGGTGTCTACCTTGCAAAGAGTCTAGCATGTTTGGGAACCATGATCTGCACATGAACATACCACAGTTGGTAGGGTTGTGTGTTTGTCAGCTTCCAATAGCGCTGTGTATGACTTCAACCATGATGGACTCCATGGCCTTTCAGATCAGACTTCATAGGCTTACTGGACTATACTTCCCATGGTGTTTTGTGCACCTACACTTGTGGGGAGTGCCATATGTTGCTGTAACACATTCAACAGTTCCAGATGCTGTGGAGAGGGTGAGGCTCAACAGACTGTTCAGGTGCAGGGTCTGTTTGTTCTGTAGTTCATGCATGACACATATTGGGAAACTATGTAATCCAATTGCTGCCATGCTTTTGGCTTTGGGGGGAGCTGTTCAGCCATTCTACATGTGATATCCCCTGGTATGATGACTGGGACTATGGTCAGTGGGAGGTGGGTATGTCTATATGGGCCTGTCTGACAGGATGTCGGAATTGTCAGTCAGGTACAGTTGGCCCTGACTCAGGACATATATGAGTGTACATTGCTATTTATGACATAGCTGAAGGAGGTGTCATGATTCAGTCTGGAATCCTTCTCAGCTACTCTTTACAAAACACCAACAAACCTGAGCACTAATCCCTGTTATACTCTTTTACACACTTACCCTACTGATCCTTTGCGATCAGGCTACGGAGTATGTCAACATAATATCCTGCCATGTCCAGGGGTCGGTTTTGTGTGTACTCTCCAGTCCAGCTAGTGAATATTGTGGTTTCGACACATTGTCACATCTGCCTCATGTACACAGACAACCCTCTCCTCCTCCCAACAAACTCAGATATATGTGAGAGATGCAACAATATTGACATACAGGAGGCTGAGCTCTCTTGACCCATGACTGGCACAGTCTATCAGGTGGTGAAGGTAACCACACACACCACATATCAGTCTCACATAAACCTATAGCAACAGCAATCAAACAACATTATCACACATAAACAAACTCGGAGGATCTACATCTACATAAACTCTGCCTAAGCAGCAGAGACCTCCAAAGCAGACACACAAACAACTGCTACCCCACTACAATACCCACATATCACATAGTTCACAATGTCAGTGTGCCACACAGTCAATTCCCTTCAGGTTAAACAACACAGCTAATACACTTGTAATAGGTGACACTTATTGTCAGACACACTGACGTCCCACTCACCAGGCCAAACAAGGGAATAGTCACTTTGAGCTGTCTCTCGGGTGGCAGGATCCACAACATAACACATGCACTCAGGTCACTCCACAGCAAGTGCAGGACTGGCTCCAGCATTGTCCATGCTGGTGCATACACCCTCAGACGTCCCTCCCTGGACCACATGACATGATACATAGAGGAACTCTCTGATCAAGTAGCCCAGGCCAGTATGACCCTGACCTTGTCTAGCATCTTACACCCACCAAGTATGATGTCACAGTATACCAACAAACTGATCACGTTTAACAGTTGGCTAACATATTGGTGTCATTCACAGGGGATACAGTGTCTGTCAGCCTGGGGTGACATGCTCAACATGCCACGTAGCTTCCCTATGGACAGTCTGCACCTGTCACCCTTGAACTTTCGAATACTGGCTAAGGTAGTTGCTACCACCATACTGCCTTTTTTAAGCGGGGCTCAAAAGACAAACCTACCTCCATAGACATTACAGAGTACATGACACTGAGGGTAATGCTGCTCAACACCAGATGTGTTACCCTCAAATTGCGACCACTCAGGAATCTCCTCAGTATGGACAACAGCGATATCTGTGCACTAACAGACACCTGGTTCAGGCTCCCAAATGCACACCAGCACTACCAGGTTATATTTCTTACCATGTTTTCTGACCACAAAACTCAGAATGGCCAACACAACTAGGGAGGGTATCCATATACATGACAGATACACATACCTCCGGGTTGGTAGCACTGCACAAAGCATCACAGACCATACATATGCACCTAACATTGTGCATATCTGCCTTTTGGTTTGTTGCCTGCTACAGACCACCCTCCCAAACTCATGAACCACGCTTGACTTTCCTGGGAACACTGGACAATATGAAGGTCTCCCCAGACACCATTATATTGGGTGACTTCAATTACCCACACATTGACTGGGGATAGTACTCAGGCCCCAACACCCTCGCACAACAGTTGCTACTATTTGTAGACTCATATGCTATGGCACAATCGGTCATGACACCCACAAGAGGGGACAACATATTGGACATGATCATCACCAACATGGGGACTCTATGTTCCACACCTGAGATATACCCCTCATTGGTAAAGTCAGAACATATATTTATCTCACTGGACATCCATATCCCGTCGACACACCCATCCTGGGTAATGTTGGTGAACTTCTCAAAAGCAAATGTCACACTTCTCCAAACCAAAGTGGTATCCTTCAGAGACCCTGGGACAGTGGTAAGTATAGCTCTGACTGCTGAATCCTTTACATACACATTCTATGGACACCTAGTGGACTGCATGGATCGTGCTATCCCAAATAACAACTGGATTCACTCCTCCAATGGCAGTGGACCTGTCTGTTAGACCCTGGCCATTAATAAGCTATACAATGAAAGGAGGACGTTACTACATAATAGAGCACAATCCCAGACAGGGAAGGCATCTGTGATCTGTACTACCAGACAGCTACAATCACTCATGTATTTATGTCAGGCCCACTTCTCACGGACAATTGCACCAGACATATAGGACACTCACAAGCCCTTCTTCAGTTAATTCAGGTACCTGGGTGGACACTCACTGATATGCTGTGAGTTACTGCATACTGACTAAACATACCCTGAACCCACAGACATTGCAACATCCTGGCAAACAGGTTCAGTGCAGATGTCTCCCCCCATTCCCCCTAAGGAGCTACTGTCCATCCCAACAGAGTGTAACCTCTCTGACATCACAAATAAACATGTGAGTGATGCCCTCCCCACAGCAGACAACACAGCATCAATGGGACCAGACAGTATCCCGGCCTGCGTCTTACACGGGCTTCATGACAGATGTAACCCTCACATTACGTCACTGTTCAATGTCAGAGTTACTGCGGGATATGTACCCATGAAATGGCGTACAGTGATATTGGTCCTGCTCCACAGAGTTGCTGCCACAACGGACCACAGACAGTATCGGCCTATAAGGCTAACTAGCCTGTTCTGCAAAGCTATGGACCGTATTGTAATGGGACTCATGCACATAGACATCGGGAACCTACAGACACTGGGTCCTACACATTTCAGCATTGGTGTGGGCAGATCTTGCCTCCTCGACCTGTTCGTATTCTTTAAACAGTTACCAGGTCCGTCGGTGTAGGGACGGTCATCCACACAGCCTGCCTGGACCTTGCACAACCCTTCGACACAATACCCCACTCGGCCATTATGCATAGGCTCACCGGCGTCAATATCGACACATATCTCACACGATGGATTGCTACCTGGATCAGGGATAGCACCCACATACTCAGTATTGCAGGTGCCATGTCTGACTATACACCAGTTAAACATGGCATCACACAAGGCTCAGTCCTGGGACCTCTCTTGTTCAGTATATATTTGTGTGACGTACGGCTAACACAGGAGGAATATGGCTGACCATGTTTGCAGATGACTGCAAACTGGGTGCCGTAATCAACTCTCCGGCTGGCACATGCATACTCAAACTGGGTCTCACAGAAATAGGATGACTGGTGCCTGAGCCATGGACTACAGCTAAATGCCATTAGTTGCATAGTCATCCCCTTTGGGAATAACAACATGCCCACATATTACCACATAGGTAGTAATCCATTACATACGGTAGTAGTTATTACGGGCTTGGGGAGACAACTTGTTTGTACTCTCACCTTTGACAATCACGTTGCCAAAGTGGTTAGACAGAACATCTATATAGCCCACCTTATCCCATATGGTTTCACATATTGATCAACTGAGGTCATTGTGCCCCTATACTCATCATGACCATGCTTGGTTACAATGCCACATTTGGGATGTACCTTACCCGACACCTGCAGCAACTGTAATGACCACAAATGTTCCACAACAAGCAGATGTAGGGACTCACATGGATGCCCTGCACAGTTCAGATACAGTAACTACAGCTCTACTCAGTCGCTTACCACCTATACGGATGTGTTGTGTGCCTGTAGTTTAAAGAAATATCCAAACCAGATTTCATGGACATGCTCCACCTCAGGATATCTGACTCCCATGGAACTACACACTCCAGGGGCATCTACCTCAGCACAGATGTTAATTGGACATGCTGGAGGGACAGATTCTTATCCCAGAGGCTCCACTCACTCTGGATTGTAATCCTGGTTTTGTATGGGCAGATCCACCCACTGACCACCTACAGGAGACATCTTGACAAGTGGATGGGTGATCGTATGTTTACCCATGGGATATCTTCTGGGTCCCAGATAGACAGAGGCACAATACACTAAATGTAAATGGGCTATCTTGTATGACCTACTATTCACAGGCACAGTGTTCTACTTTGACAGGGTTGCAAATGCCAAACACACTCTGGCTAGGCTTGTACATGCCCTAGGGTGGATAGGCTAGTATCGACCTCTGAACCTATGCTAATGTTCAGGATGCACAATGTTTATTGCTGATACTGTTTGCAGGTTTAATCATCTTTGCTTTCCCACTTTCTATGAACAACTTAGGTATCTGCAGAACATATTTGATAATGACAGGGTTCCACTATATTATATATGTGTCTGTTGTCCTATAACTGTGTGCACAGGGCAGATTGCTGGATAGTGAGAGGTTCCTGGGTTAACACATGCAACTGCCTGATATGTGTGGCCCACTGCTGTACTCCGACATGGCCTAAGTGTATGAGCATGCCCAGTTCAGACTGTCAGTGTTCTGTTGCCTGACATGTGTCTCATTTATTCGTGTGTGAGCATGCCCAGTGTGACCTTTCAGTATGTTGCTGTCTGAGGTCCACTACATCTGTTGATGTATGTGTACATGTCCAATATTAACATTTCTACTGTGTGTGTTGAAAGTCAGGTTCTATTCTTACTGCGGGACTCACCTTTGTGTCATAACTCGACAGGGATTATGCTGTGCCTGCAGAGTTTCCATGGAATACTTAGCATAGACTTATCAACATTTCTTCATACAGGCTGATCACCGCAATACTGTCCTGGCTTATTGGTTCAGTACTATGACTATAGTGCACAGTATCCTGGGTTCGTAGCCCATCACTGCTTTATATTTTCATACTGAGCAGACCAGACTGCTTAAGAGCCAGTAGAGCAAATATGAGCATGTTGCCTTTTGTTCAGCTATGCCCTACTTAGGTTCATAGGTTCATACTAGGCTATCTGCCCTGAGGCATTTACAAGCCTAGCTAGAGTGTATTTGGCTTTCACCACCCTCTGAACTGATTTTACTGTGCCCTTTTTAAGGTTAGTTTACTGTGCCTCTGTCTAGTAGTCACACCGACATAATCCCTGTGGTAAACCTACGATCTCCCATCCACTTGTCAAGATTCCTCTTGAAGAGAGTCAGTGAGGGGATCTGCCTAACATGGACTGGGATTCTATTCCAGAGCGAAGGGAGCCTCTAGGTTAGGAATCTGTCCCTCCAGCATATCCAATTTATTTCTGTGCTCAGGTTCATGTCCCTCGAGTGCATAGCTATACGGTATTTGGATTTTCTGAAGTGGAGCATGCTCATTAATTCCGGGTTGGACATGGCTTTATACCTCTGGCATAGATCGCCTCTAAGTAGGCGGTATTCAACTGAGTAGAGCTGTAGTTTCTTTAACCGAGCAGCATATGGCATCTGTTTGAGTCCCATGATCCTATTTGTGAGGTACTTTTAGGGTATTTCTAGTTACTGCAGGTGTCAGGTAAGGTACATCCCAAATGGGGTATTGTATTAAATTATGGGCCTGATGAGGGATGAATAAAGGGGCACAATGACCTCCCTCAATGTAGATGTGAATCCTTTCATGATAAGGTGGGCTATATAGAAGGTCTTTCTAACCACTTTGGCAATGTGGTTGTCAAAGGGGAAATTACTGTCAACTTGGGTCCCCAGGTCCCTAATTACTACTTCCATACTTAATGGATTCCTGCTTATGTGGTAATTTGTGTGCACTTTGTTTTTGCCAAAGGGTATGACTATACACTTTTTTAGCATTTAGCTTTAGGCCATGGCTCTGGCACCTGTTATCCGTCTCTATGAGACCCTTTTGGAGGATGCTTGTGTCAGCTGGAGAGTCAATTATGGTGCCCAGTTTGCAGTCATCTGCAAACCTGGTCAGCCACAGTCCTCCCATGTTAGCCTGTACCTCCGAAAAATATATGCCGAACACAAGAGGTCCCAGGACTGCACCTTGTGGGATGCCACTTGTAACTGGTTTAGAGTCTGACATGGCTCCAGCAATTCTGACTATGTGGGTTCTATCCTTGAGCCAGTTTGCAACCCATCTTATGACATAGGGGTTTATATTTAAGCTGGAGAGCTTATCTATGATGCCCAAGTGGGGTATTGTGTCAAAGACTTTTGCGAGGTCCAGGTAGGCTGTGTGGACTACCTTCCCCTCATCAATGGCCTTGGTGACTGTTTCAAAGAAATCGGCCAGGTTTAAGAGGCAAGATCTGCCCTTAACAAAGCCAAATTGGGTAGGATCCAGTGTCTGTAGGTCCCCAATGTCTTTGTTTATGAGTTCCATGATGATCCTCTCCATAGCTTAGTAGACCGGGCTAGTCAGACTTATGGGGCGATAGTTTCCAGGGTCCGTAGAGGCACCACCTTCGTGGAGTGTGACCACTGTTGCTGTACACCATTCTTTGGGTACATATCCTGTAGTAAGGCTGAGATTAAACAGCAGCTGTATGTGGGGGTTTAGCTCTTCTTGGAGGTCATGTGGAATGCAGCCCGGGACACCATCTGGTCCCATTGATGCTGTGTTTTTTGCTTTGGAGAGGGCGGCTCTCACCTGAGCATCTGAGATATCAGGGAGGCAGCACTCTGCTGGGATAGATATTTACTCTTTAGGGGGGAAGGGGGGTAGAAGTTTGCACTGAACCTGTCTACCAGGATGTTGGCAATGTCTGTGGGTTCAGTGTATTTATTGTCATTTTGGACCAACTCTGAGCATATCTGGGAGTTGCCACACAGGTTCCTAAACATAACTAAAGAGGGCCATGTGATTATCTTTAGTGTCCTGTGCAATTTTTCTCTCGAAGCTGGCCTTGGATGATTTTATGAGGGATCATAGTTTTTTGCTAGTACTGATCAGAGATGCGTTCCCTTTTAGGGATTTTGCTCTATCATGTAGTAGCATCCTCCTTATGTTGTACAGCTTATTTATGGCTGGGGCCCACCAGGCAGGACACCTGCCTTTGGATGATTTGGTCTTGGTTTTGTTTGGGATAGCGTGATACATGCATTCCTGAAGATGTTGCAGTTTGAGCCATACTTCCCACTGGACTGGGGGGCTTGAGGGATTCAACCTCAGTTCTGGAAGTGTGACATTAGCTTTTGAGAAGATTTTCACTGTGGTTTTCTGGGCTGTGGGTGCGATCAGGATGTGGATATCCAGTGGAATTGATTTATGGTCCGATCTTACCATTGAGGGGAATACCTCTGGTTTGGAGCATAGAGTCCCCATGTTGGCGATGACCATGTCCAGTATGTTATCCCCTCTTGTGGGGGTGGTGACTAGTTGTTCCATAGCATTTGAGTTTATAAATTCTAAGAACCTTTGGCCTAGGGTGTTGGGTCTTGAGTACTGTTCCCAGTCAATGTTTGGGTAGTTGAAGTCACCCAATATAATGGTGTTTGGAGAGACCTTCATATACTTAGACCCAGCTTGTCCAGGATTGCTCAGTATTAACCAACAGTACTGGACGTTGCCCAATATTACTCAACATTGACCACAGTTGTGCTAGTTGGTGTGTGCAATTTTCTTTACATATACTACATGGTGGTAAATGCTGTTTAGCACTGCTTTATATTGCTTAACACATGTCAATCATGCCTCAGGTGGTGCTGCAGGGCTGGCTATGTCAGATGCACATTCTACACTCCCTATACATGTTTGGAAGCAGGTGGTGTCAACTTAGGCATCCCTTTTACTATATGTGCGAGTCAGAGAGAGGGATCATTTCCAGGGTTCCTACTGAGCCAGTGTATGTGCAATACGTTGCCTCTTTGCCAATGTCAAAGCATACTGGGCACACCTCCTTCTGCCTACTGGGGCAGGCTCAGGTTGTTCCTCCTCTGAGTCATGCTCTGCCTGTGATGGCCTTGGCAATGGTGGGGGGCTGTTTGGCCCAGGCCTTTGCTGGTCCTGCTGCAGCTTTTTTCACAGGATCATGTCATGTAGCATAGCACATACCGTGACAATTTGGGTACATGTAGTTGGTGAGTACTGCAAGGCTCCACCAGATGTGTCCAGGCACCAGAACCGTGACTTGAGCAGCTCAAACACATGCTTGATTACATTTCATGCTTGTGCGTGTGCCTCATTATGGCATTCCTGTTCAGGTGTGTGTGCATTTCTGATGGATGTCATCAGCCACGGCTCCAGTGCATACCCAGCATCCACCACTAGGTGACCATGTCAGATATCCCCATTGGCAAATGTCTGGTAAAGCTGCGTCAGATGCCAGATATGGGAATCATGGTAGCTTCCAGGGCAGCCAACACACACATTCAGTATTATGCCCTTGGCATCACACATGACCTGGCAGTTGATAGAGGGGAAGCCCTTGCGGTTGAAGTAGACCCTACCCCGCTCACCGGCTGGTGCTTTGATGCATATGTGTGTGCAGTCTATTGCACCCACTACCGCAGGGTATTCCACTATTTGCTGGAACAGACACATATTGCTGGCCAATTCCTCATGTGAATTGGGGAAATATACATGATCACTGACATGTGCTGACATGGCATCCAGGAACTGCTGCAGTACCCTGGATGCTGATGCCTGTGATATCCCCATCATATCACCAGTTGGTCTCTGGAAGGTACCTGTTGCTAATATTCTTAGGTCAGCACATACCTTGGTTTCCACTGGGATGGGTTCCCCTCTGTTGGTTCTGTGTGTGAGGCGTGGCCTGCACAGCTCAACAATTTGCTGCACGAGGTGTCTGTCCACTCTATAGCACTCCACTATCTCCACCTGATGTAGCCCCTGGTAGGTTACCCTGGGCCTGTACGCTCTTCTCTGTCTCCTCACTGTGGGTTGTCCAGCAGCATTTGCATTATCACCACCCTCCGCATGTTGCATATGCCGCCTTATAACAGCAATGGCAGCCTCTAACATTTCTTTGTCTCAGTGAAGCTTTTTCAGTTTTCACTTCTATTAGCTTACTGCAGTGTTGCAGTGTCTCTTGAGAGAAACATAATGGACTGTTGTTTGCAGAGTTTTAAGTGCTGGGATGGGCTGGGCTAGTGTACTGCCTGTGTAATTGCCTGATTCTGATTGTTTTCACCTGCTAGCTCTGCTAGTACTCCCTGGTAACTTCCTACTATTTGGTGTGCTTCCTTTTTCCTTTCTGTTTCCTCAGGGGGGAGCGCCGTGCACACAAGCGCAAATACGCTCACAGCAGCTCACACATGTGCACACATGCGTACATGGAGTAAAACTTGATTATTCTTGTTAAAACGTGCGCACACTGATGCAAACGTGCTTACAACTGTTTACACAGCCTTACATATGCTTACTCCAGCTTACACGTGCGCACACATGCTAACACGCGCGCACACTGTCTTACTCGGGTTTACTGGCGCGCACACGCGTGCATGCATGCTCAGCAAGAAACTTTGGTGTTATCCACGGCATACACCTTCGATTTCTTTACTTTACCTAGCCTACCTGTTGACACACCTCTTTCAATGATATGTAAATGCCACCTGACACATGCCACTCAGCTCCAATGAGCTTCACTTCTTTCATACATGCCCCCCTCGTGATGTCACCTATCTTCTACTCTATTACTCCCCTTATCCTACTCCTACACTCCGCTGACTGTGCTCATTTGCTATGTAAACTTGCGATTCACTATCCTAACCCTCATTTGCATGGGATTGCCTACTAATGCTTGGTTACATCTCTTAGACTGAGCTTCCCCCCTTAGCAACCTCTACTCGGTGGCCATGTTGTCTTCAGCCTTCCATTCACTTGCATTGTAAATTCATATCAGCTATAAAATCCACATTTGTGTATCATAATTATTGATTTTCTGGGTTTTAGGGTGAAGCGTTTGTGTGGCGCTGCACTACGCTTAAACCCCGGAGATCGGGATGAAAAAAAAGTTATTTATTTTTATTTTGCATTGGTGAACATTGCCAATGGCCGTATTTTTGGCCATTGGTATGCTTCCTCCTGTAAATGCATCCCTTTTTTGGAGGTGTCATGGCACCATTTTGCTATTTGCAGAACCGTACTCAGTAGTCAACTGAGTACATTTCTGCAAATAACACTACTCCTACTCGGACAGGTTCGGGTTTCCTGGATCGCAAATTTACCTCATTTGCATATCTTTCGCCTGCAATTGAGGTAATTTGCATATCCAAGCCCTGTCCGTGTAGGACTAGTTTAAGGAGCTCTGTTACATGCCCCTACCGGCTCTTCCTGGATCGCTCGGCGGACATGTTGGCTGCATGGAGTCTTACTCTACTCTTAGACTCCATGCAAGCCTTCACAAATCCGGCCCAGTGTCTTCCATATATAACAACAGCCCATTATGTACAGTAATCCATTGTCATTAATGTTAAGGGTCTATATTAGATCATCGAAAGTTTAATAGTTTGAATCACTATAGATTTGACCTTTAGTGATTGAACTATTAAAACTTTGAATGTTTATAAAAATATATTCAAAACAAAAAAAGAAAAACTAAAGGGTATAGGCAGGGGGGGCAAGCCCCCCTGCTCCCCCCGCTACGTAACTATACCAACTCTGAGACCACACTACATTGAAGTAAATGGAAATCTCCATTTAACCATTCGATGCTCTGCACTTTCGCTATTCTTGTGCCGACAATATCAGCTTCGGTATTGTCAGTCTTTGAGAAAATGATATAGACCCACGTTAACTTGTGTTAGCAAGTGAAAGTCTTAAAAGTGACTCAGTGACAAATAATTAGATTGCAAGCTCACGCATGATGCTCTGTGTTTTTTAATCACTATTTATAATAAAAAATTAGCTCAGCTATAAAATTTGACTAAATACTATATTTTATAACATGAAAATTACTTTTTAATGCAGTTTTGCCAGATTAAGAAAATATTCGCAATCAGCATTTATGAAGTTAAAATACATTGAAAACAGGAATAAAAGTGGCACTCAGCATAAATACCTACACCCGTTTTCTTTAAATATAACAACTTCTATGTATATCTGCTCCCCTGTATTCTCTGTAATGGAGGCTGTGCTCAAAATAAATCCTTAGTTTTATTAATTAGTTCCATAGAATCAATATTAGAACTACCAGTACAGAACAGGCAACTGTACTAAATTATTGGCTGTGCAAAACCTAATTATGAAACCCAGGGTACTGCATCATATAATTACTAAATATTACACATACATAATATGAAGTAAACAAAATATAATGTGATCAGCATGGAAAAATGCACTATAGATATGTAGTAAGCATATAATACTTTGCCAAGGCATGTACTCCAGCACCCCATGGGGGTTGATGTGTACATGTGTTCCCCTAATTAATCACTACACCTCTGAGGTCATGTAGCTTTTCCTCTTTCATGAGGTTATGTAGCTTCAGACTAGCAATAAATATGTAGCAGAGGTGTAGAAGATACATCTTGTCACAAAACGCATTAGACTCTGCATTCTCATTTTATATCCAGTACGTTTACATGCTGATGAAGCGATAAAAAACATTGCTCTAACATTTGATCTTTCAGTTTATTTGTTAACTTTTTTATTCGTCTGTGTTGGACCCACTAACTATTGCAGACTCCCAAAGAAGTCTAAAGGTGATAATTATGTACATATATCTACAATTTTTGCTAAGGCCCATGAGAAAGTTTCTGAATATAACCAGTCAACACGGCTGAATCCAATAAAGGCGCAGTTCCAAAGTTTAATAAAACAACATAAAAATTTTAAATAAAACAGCATAAAAATGCTAAAAATATCCAGGAGAAAGACAAGCACTATCAAAGCTATCCAGGTGCTTCTTCAGATCTGCTTTTGTAGAAGTGCAGTTTCTTAAACAACTTTCTCACATAACTGCAAATCATCTCTTCAACCAAAAAACAAAAGCACTGGAAGACAACTTGCAGCACTGACAAATGCTTGAAGTCTGATGTAGTTATTTCTTTGAGGCAGAATGTACTAAAAAAAATCATACTGCACATGAAAAATGTAAACTCACTTGCTGCCGCAAAACTCAGTAGCCTACCAATGTCTTACATCCAAATATATGCTTACTCACTTAAGGCAAACTAAGATAAAGAAATATTAAGAAGTAAAACATAGACCATATACCCCATTCACATCAGTGTAAACATAATCATTGGGATTCAGAGAGATCCTCTCCTGCCCTTGCTAACTGATCAGTGTGGTTTTGGTCTGTCAGAGTTAGAGTAAACTGCACAGAGGAACAGCTCATAAGTTGGTCATCACCATGTCTTTAAACCAAACACTGAGTTGTCAGACCTGACCACACTAGTGTTGGCCCTTCCATCCCTTGCATTGCAGTACCATAAGCCTCCCTCCAATATACACACACATATAACATATCCAGTCATTCAGAAACTTCTACACACTAGCTCATAATCACAGAAGTACTCACACACACCTGTACATTTGCTCCAAATCACACACACGCGTGCACACACACACATACACACACACACACACACACACACACACATACGCACACGCACACACACACACACACACACACACACACACACACACACACACACACACACACACACACACACACACACACACACACACACACACACACACACACACACACACACACACACACATTCATGGCACCCTGATTACTAAATGAGTGAATTTTTTCCTCCCTGTGAAAAAAAAAAATAACTTAATGAAATCATTTTTAAAATCTCTCTTTGTTAGAAAAATATGTATGTGTATGTATTAGTAATATGCTTAGTGCATTTAAGGTTTGAAAAGGGTTAACACATTTTTTTCTATTTCACAATGCATACATCTGTACAAACTGCAGAAGCTTTCCAATCTTGTATTGTCATGAAATATGCGCAGTTATAATCTTTGCTTATGCTCTGGAAATTTACAGGGAAGCAGATAATTTCTGCTTGTGTCAGGAAAATAATAAATAGATGTATCACTTGTATTAATGTTATGAGATTTAGACAAGGAGTTCCGCTTATGCTGTGAGAAAATACACAGCTGCAGAAGCTATTGATAATAAGAACAAAGACTGCTTGAAAATATATGAACTGCAATCAGTATTTACTTGTGTCTAAGCTAGAAAAGTACCTTGAAATGTAACACATGTATTAGAACTACACAATAGAAGCTTGTAGCGGGCTAAAGCCCCCAAGGTCAGGTTGTTTTTCTCAAATGATTTTCATAAATCCAGTCATGTCAGCAGAAAATCTGAGTAACATCTGCTGTAGAACAATACAGAAAGTTGTGCTTAATTACATCAACTATAGAAAGCAACGTTTTGTAGAACAGTATAAGAAGAGCACACTTCCTGTTAGTAGTTAGGCAAAATCCTGTATGTGCATGTTTTTGTCTCCTTGCTGCAAGTAATAAAAGGTGCCATACCTGGACCTAACGTGAATTGGTCTTTGAATTTTTTTTCCTTTGACAGATTGGTCCCTCACTTCGCCTCGGATCAGATGGGCCAGGTGGCTTGAAACTGTATGGGGAATATGCTTGCCACCCCTTCGTTTTTTTTCCGGACTATCAGGAAATCAAACTGATTCTCCGGTAGTCCGGAAAACACTGTACAAACTCCGGTATTCTGTTTCAAAAAGGAAACAGACTATCGGAGTTTGTAAATCGGCTGATTTACTATGCTTTCTTACAGAAAAGCATAGCAAATCAGCCAAAAGCAGGCGGCGGGAGCAAAAAAAAAAAGGAGTTCGCGTTGATCGGCTGATTTACTATGCTTTTCTTACAGAAAAGCATAGCAAATCAGCCAAAGCAGGCGGCGGAGCGAAAAAGAGGGCGTTCCCGTTGAGTGATGCTGTCGTGACATCACAAATTGGGCGGTATGTTGGCGGGAGAGGGGGTGGGGCGGGCGGGGTTACTGGTGACGCGAGGGGCGTGGCGTGGCTCCGGTTTTAGCCGTGAATGAAGGTGGCAACCCTAATGGGGAAGAAACCACATTGGTTCTTCTTATTTGAAAAGCCCTCCAACTGAATTGCCGTACAAAAGAGGCCAGCCACTTTCTGATCTGCGACTGAAGGACGGGTTTTCACGAACCAGGTAATCAATCACGAAGGCTCAGGTAAGGTTTCTGTTTTAGATCAGGGACTAGATTTGTATTGTTTTTGTCAAGACTGTATTTTTACAAGTCAGAGACAGAAAAGATTACTGTCTTTTCATAGATCAGGGAAAACAGAGTAGGTATGTAGTTATTCTGAAGAGACTATAACAAAATCCGTGGTACCATGTTAAAAAAATAAGAGAAGTTGCGTAACGATCAAAAAGGGTAGAACAAAATGGGTAATAATTGCACAAAAAGACCCCAAAATCTGCCATTAACCAAAGACACAAAATACATGCAGTCGCAGAGCGCTGATAATATTAAATACTATTCAAAATGGGTTAATAAGTATGAATTTGACAGAAAATTAGAAAAATCCTTGCTTATCAAACTTGTCAAACAGCTCAAGACCGATTCCAAAGGTCGGGTAAAAAAGCAACGCCAATTAGGAATTCCTCAGGCACACAGGTGGATTGAGGAGGTAAACCTTAGGGAACAAAAGAATAATATGTTGTTTTTAGATAAGGAGGACAATAACTTAGTAATAGCATCAGCCCCTCCACCTCCCTTACCAGAATATGAAGCAAGTGAACAGGTTAGTCCACCCCCATTATACCCTGCTGTCACTGAAAATAGAGACATTACAAAAGCAAAACCCTTTATTAGAGATTCCGTCGGGACCAGGTCTCGAACACGGGCAGGTAACTCAAATAAAGACATTGAGTTATATCAAATGGTTAAGAATTCACGATCTATGAGTGAAGAAGAAATATGCCTACTCATAGAAGTATGTAATCCTCAGGCAGGACAAGATGGTCAGGACCCAACTATTCTACTGTATAGACCCTGAACTCCGTAAGATATCCGGTAAGCCACTGAGGGAATTCCCCATCCAAAAGTTAATTTTAGAAAGTTCTCAGAAGATTTACAAGGAATGAGGCTGAGTTATAACTTAAATGGAGAAGAGGTAGAAAAAGTAGTTAGACAAATTGTGGGACCAGATTGGCACATGATTACTGGCAACTGGAATCCCCGTGATTTTGCACAAAGACCCGTCCCACATAGCAGCGCAGAATTAGACAACAGAGTAAAAGGTCTTACAGACTGCATCTCTGAGAAATGGAAGCCTAAGGCAAACTGTGCTTGCATTAATCAATGCATCCACCAAGAAGGTGAAACTGTTGACCAATATTATGCCAGATTATTAGAATGTTTTAATAACCACTGTGGAATGCAGGTTCCTGAAGATCAAACACAAGATTCCCCATATAAACAGCAGTTAAAGAATGTATTTTTAAAAGGCAGTATTGCACCCATAAGCAGTTTTATTACAAAACACATGGTAGACCATCTTACAAGCAGGTTACAGTCATTACTTGAATATGCTAGGCATGCTGAAAGGCATTTTAATAGCAAAAAGAAAAAGAAAGCCCAAGTATTTTCTGTAGAAGATGGAGCAGAAGTTTATGTAGTACAGTCTGGGAAAAAGGGCAAGAAAAATGCCCAGGGAAACAAACAATCTGATCAGCTAACAGGGGACTTTGAAGGGCGAAATAAAAGGGGTGAATGTTTCAAATGCAGTAAAAAGGGATACATGGCAAGGGATTGCAGGAAAAACAAGAAGGCAACCACAGAAGACAAGGATGGTGAGGACTGACTATATGATAGTCAGGAATCACTAGAAGGGGATAGCAAAAAGGGACAAATGAGAATGTGAGTAAAAGCAGCTAATGGACAGCTGTATCGGGAGCCCCTCTCCCGTAACATTGCGATAATTGATCCAGTTTCAGGATTGACTCAGAAAAGCAAAATTGTTGTTTCTGCAAAATCCCAGTAAACCTCCTGGACAGAGACCTCATACAGCTATTTGGTGTAGCAGTAGTTCCGACCATGTAGGGTATGGAAGCACAGTGACAAATTGATACCTTTGCAGTGCAATCGGAGGGTGAAGTGTTTTATTGGTACAGTCAAGACTTGGTTACGACTGGTCCAGGGACTGTGACCGAAGAATTAATGAATATAGCCATCAGTAAGTTCCCCTCCCTTGACATTGACAAACAGCACTTGTTGCATTGTACTCTGTATTATTGAAACACGCCAGGACCTGATAAGGAATATGAGCAAGAATTGTTTAAAAATCGTGCAAACAGATTGATATTACGTAATATGTACTGGGACATGGAAGGGAACAGTGTAGCCAGCTGTTCATTGCCCCAGGAGTTCTTTGCACTCTATAAATCGAATTGATTACCACATGTTAGCTTAACTAAGGACAAAAACATAGAATGGGCAGACCTAGGAGAAAAAGTCACGAGATGGGAGAAACAGACAGAGTTAGAACTGTCAGAACAGGGAATACAAATACAGAAGTTGAATTGGATAACTCAGACCCACCCAGCCGTACACTTACAGTCTAGCAAGGACAGCTGATTAGCACTCCTATTAAAGGAGAAAGAGAATGCCTTACAGAATATACCAGAAACTCTCTGGACAACAGGAAAGTCAGATGTAGGACATATTCGTACAGCGGGACCAGTTACTATCACGCCAAAGTCAGCATTTAGACTACAGAAAAGACAGTATCCCCTAAGAAAATATGCAGAGGTAGGAATCAAACCTATTATAGCAGCTTTACTTAGGGAAGGGGTGCTGGTGGAATCTCCTGATTCACCATGTAACACACCCTTATTTCCTGTTAAGAAAGCAAATGGAGAATGGCGTATGGTCCAAGATTTACAAGCTGCAAATGATGCAGTAAGACCAAGGGCACCTACAGTGCCAGACCCACACACCCTGTTGAATGATTTAAAACCTCAACAGAAATATTTTTCTGTGGTAGATATCAGTAATGTGTTCTTTTCGATACCGATACACCCTGACAGCCAGTATTGGTTTGCATTCTCATTTCAGGGAAAAAGGTATACATATACGTGACTACCACAGGGATATTGTGAAAGTCCAACAATATTCTCACAAGAAATGGCAAGCAACTTGGCGGGATTTACCCCTCCAAGAGGCAGTCAGATTTTACTTTATGTTGATGACATCCTGCTGGCGGCCCCCACCCAGCAAGATTGCAAAGAAGATACCATAGCACTATTACGATTTTTAGCCGCTGAAGGACATAAGGTAAACAAAAATAAACTGCAGCTTTGGAAAAAGCAAGTCAAATACCTAGGATATGTAATATCCAAGGGGGGTAGAACATTAGATGAGGGCAGAAAAGTAGCAATTTTACAAGCACCAAAACCCACTACCAAGAAGGAAATGATGTCCTTCCTGGGCACAACTAATTTTTGCCGGAGCTGGATTCCAAACTATGCCTTGGAATCTGCACCACTGACTGACCTGATATATAAAAAGCATATGGCAGCACAGGACTTGTTACAATGGACACCAGAAGCAGAATCTGCTTTCTGCAAACTGAAACAGTTAATAGCGTCCTCATTAGTTCTGGGATTACCAAACTATCATAAATGTTTTTTCCAAACTGTAGATTGTAAGCAAGGTTATATGACATCAGTGTTAACACAACAGCATGGGGACAAGCAGCGCCCCATTGCTTATTATTCATCACAACTAGACCCAGTGGCATGGTCTTTACCTCACTGTGTACAAGCAGTAGTTGCAACTGCAATGGCAGTACAGGCTTCGGCCTCAGTAGTTTTATTCCACCCTCTCACATTGAGAGTGCCTCATGCAGTCGCGATTATTTTACTGCAAGAGAAAGTAACATATATTTCCCCTGCTAGGCATCTTTCCTGTATGACTATATTGCTGAGCCAACCGCACATGACAATTGAATGATGCACGACTTTGAACCCTTCTACCTTGCTCCCAACCCCTGCAGACGGCACACCACACCACTGCCTGCAGGTAATTGAGCAAAAGACACTACCTAGAAAAGATCTCACGGATGTCTCCTTGGATGATGCCGAGGTGACATACTACGTGGATGGTTCGTGCAAAAGGGGTCCTGCAGGACAGAACCTAGTAGGATATGCAGTAGTTTCTGTCACTGAGATTATAGAAGCAAAACCTTTACCACACAACTTATCTGCACAGGCAGCAGAATTGATTGCCTTGACACGGGCATGTACCTTAGCAAAGGGTAAAAGTGTAAACATTTTTACTGACAGCCAGTACACTTTTTCTACTGTACATGTTTTTGCACAACAGTGGAAGAATCAGGGAATGATATCTATTGGCAAACCTATCAATCATGCACAGTTTATTCTAGATATTTTAGAATCTATTCAGTTACCTCAGAAAGTAGCTATTTGTAAATGCACAGCTCATACCAAGCAACAAGGTAGGATTTCAAAAGGTAATGCGAGAGCTGATACAGCTGCAAAGCAGGCAGCTTCAGAAGTATTTCTTTTAAATGAGTTACTACAACCCTCTGAGATTTTAGACTTAGAAATGTTAAAGACAATGCAGACACTCACTACATAAGCTGAAAGACAAAGATGGGTAAAAAGAGGAGCAATTCTCGAAAAGGGGCTGTACATCTCTAAAGAAGGGAAACCGATACTACCATCTAATTTGTTTAGATATGCAGCCTTGTTGAGCCATGGGCAATGCCATGTCTCAACAGGGGGATGGTACAGCTGGTGAACCGAGTGTTCACAACATATGGATTTACAAACTATTCTAAAAAATTTTGTTTGATGTGCCACATTTGTAACAAACATCATGCACAAGGGGCGTTAAAGCCCAAGCAAGGGAGTTTCCCTACACCACCATATCCGTTCCATACTATCTGTATGGATTTCATAGAATTGAACAAATCTGAAAAAAAGAAGTATTGTTTTGTCATTGCAGATATGTTTTCCAGATGGGTGGAAGCCTTTCCGACCAAAAATCCAGACGCAGCTACAGTAGCGAAAATCCTTGTTAAAGAAATCATCCCTAGATTCGGCATTCCGGAAAGGATCTACAGTGACAACGGTACACACTTTGTAAACCAAACCATACAACAGTTAAGTAAACATTTTGGTATTTCTTTAAAGAATCATTGTGCATACCACCCGCAATCTGCAGGGCTAGTTGAGAGGCATAATGGGATTTTAAAGAATAAACTAAGGAAATTAATAGCAGAAACAGAAAATAATTGGGTGTACTGTCTGCCCCTGGCACTGTTGAGCATGAGAACTGTTCCGAATGCAAAAGGATTGACTCCTTTTGAAAAACTATTTGGAAGAGCTTATTATGCAACTCAGTGGAAACTTCTCATGCCCGCAGACCAGGAAGCCGACTGTACACTAGCAGAGTACATGAGAAATTTGTTGAATTCGAAACATCTGTTGCAGTCAAATTCTGTTTCAGATAAAGAACAAACCGAGACATCGGAAGTGGCAGTGGCCCCTGGGGAGTGGATCTGGGTGAAAACACTCAAAAAGAGAAACTGGACGACACCAAAGTGGGAAGGTCCATATCAGGTGCTCCTGTTGAGACCTACTGCAGTCAAAATCACAGAGCGGGCCTCGTGGATCCACCTAACACACTGCAAACTAGTTAAGAACTTTGAACTGGACAAAAATCTTGTCACATGTCAAGAGCAAAAATGATAGAATCAAGAAAAATCCAAATAAAACTACTCGGAAGAGTTGGAGAAAACAGGAATGCAGAACAACCATTTCCTCAGAAGTATTGCATAATCATCCTGTTAACTGTACTAGTGACAATAATCTTTTTGTTGTGGCCATTCCTTTTCCCAGCCACACAAACTGAACTGAATAAACGTGAAGCGTTGTTCATAGACTGGCACCCAAACTTCAACACTTACCAGGCCATCAAATATGTGTATGCTGAGACTTTCAATGTTTCGAATTGCTGGATTTGCACAGCTTTGCCGACAGCATACTGTTATTAAGTTATTAATGACTTCAGTCCCCCTAGGAGTCAACGAGACCTGGGAAAACTTGATTTATGATACATCAACTGTTACATCACAAGATAAAATAGCATTGCACTTGTCTGTTCCACAAAAAGGGACTGTGTGTTTTTATAAAAATGATACTGTTCAGGTGGGTTGGAGCAATTGCAATGTGATTGTTCCTTATAGATGCTACACTAAAGCTAATAACGCAGGTTCTTATTGCAATACAAACTATGATTCATTTTTTGAATTGCTGCACAAAACAATTGATGAAGTAAAACATGATTCTGTTCTTTATAAACAACTGTCTATAATTGATAGAAAAATGTTTCATGCAGGACAAGTGTATATTCATAGTAAAGTTACTACTAAAGTAGAGGATTGTTATTTTGTATGTGGTAGGAAAGCATACAAGTGGTTACCTGAGAATTGGTCCGGCAGTTGTTTTTTGGGCTATCTGGTTCCAGCCATACGACACACAGTAGTCTTACTTCGAGGAAAAATTTGGAATGTCCGAGAGGTCGTCAAGAAACCTGTAAATCCAGTGGGGCAAATCGATGCATGCTGGAAAAAACATCATTCTATAAGCGATAAACTGACACACATGGACTTGAGTGACAGTGTTATATCATGGGCCGGTACATTACCAGCATATGGAGCAGTGAAATCGATCTGGGAGCTGAGAAAACTGTCTAAACTTCTCGAAGTAATGAGCAATGCAACTTTTTCCGCTCTAGAATTGGTGACTGATGAACTGAATGCCATGTGAACTGTAGTGCTTCAAAACCACATGGCTCTTGACTTCACCCTAGCGGCGAGAGGTGGTACTTGCGCTTTAATCCAGGAGGAGTGCTGTTCGTATATTCCTGACCATAAACACGAGATAGACAATCACCTTGAGGTAATTCAGCAAGTGTCGGCCATGACCAAACCAGGACCAAATCCATTGATGGACTTTTTCCAGAGATTGTTTGGGGGGTGAGGCAGTATCCTAATGAACATTCTGATTGCCATCTGTGTAGGAATGACCCTACTGGGGGTATGTGTTTGCTGTTGCATCCCCTGCACAAAAAGACTGATTAAAGACTTTATAGACATGTCAGTTTCAGAAACCTTATATCAAGATGCTGAATTTGAAGAACTGTTGAAAAATTGAAAATGCTTTCATAAGTTTAAACTGAATGACTCTCTCAACTGCAAATCCTGAGTAGGAAGAGGTTAGGGTAAGAAAAACTGTTTATGCTTATTTTGAAAGTAGAATAAAAGTATTAAAAGGGGGGGATGTTAGAAAAATATGTATTAGTGTATGTATTAGTAATATGCTTAGTACATTTAAGGTTTGAAAAGGGTTAACACATTTATTCTATTTCACACTGCATAAATCTGTACAAACTGCAGAAGCTTTCCAATCTTGTATTGTCATAAAATATGCACAGTTATAATCTTTGCTTATGCTCTGGAAATTTACAAAGAAGCAGATACTTTCTGCTTGTGTCAGGAAAATAATAAATAGATGTATCACTTGTATTAATGTTATGAGATTTAGACAAGGAGTTCCACTTATGCTGTGAAAAAATACACAGCTGCAGAAGCTATTGATAATAAGAACAAAGACTGCTTGAAAATATATGAACTGCAATCAGCATTTACTTGTGTCTAAGCTAGAAAAGTACCTTGAAATGTAACACATGTATTAGAACTACACAATAGAAGCTTGTAGCAGGGCTAAAGCCCCCAAGGTCAGGTTGTTTTTCTCAAATGTTTTTCATAAATCCAGTCATGTCAGCAGAAAATCTGAGTAACATCTGCTGTAGAACAATACAGAAAGTTGTGTTTAATTACGTCAACTATAGAAAGCAACATTTTGTAGAACAGTATAAGAAGAACATACTTCCTGTTAGTAGTTTGGCAAAATCCTGTATGTGCATGTTTTTGTCTCCTTGCTGCAAGTAATAAAAGGTGCCATACCTGAACCTAACATGAATTGGTCTTTGAAGTTTTTTCCTTTGACACTCTACCTTATTATTCTGCTGACAGCACCATTCTTGGGGAACATCGCATGGCTAATTTGCATGACCCACTCTCTTGGAGTGTCACATTTTCATACAGCTTTATAGTGAGGCTGGGTTCCATGCTATAACTACTACCAGTGAAAAAAAGTAGTAAGAGAGCAGTCTCTGAATTGGTCAGACTGACCAACCTGAGGAAGCCTTTCAAATTAAGTATTCTGCATTGTGTTAAGCCTTTCTGTATCAAAGGAAATAACAGTAAACACAAAATATACATTTTTAAAACCATAAAACAGCAACACTTAACTTCATAAAACTGACTAGGATTAGCCAAGCTGGAAATTGCATTGCTGGCAATGCAAGTTAGTGTCTAGATATCCAGTTTACCTAAAACTAAATTAATTAGAAAACACAATTAAACTCTAAAAAAAAGAAAAAAAAAGACCTAACAAAGCCTTCAGTACCGAACTAAAATTCATTAAATATGGATCCTAGCATTCTAGCCTCACTGCACAAGGTTCTGTTTTGAATCTCGATTGTGGTACCTTCTGTGTCGAAACTACCTGTCCACCCTGTGTTCATATGGGTTTTATCTTGGTGCTCTAGTTTCTTCCTACAATACAAAGAAATGCAATAGGTGGACTGGGCATTGTAAACTGGTTGTAGGTGAGTGTATACACGTGTGTGTGTGTGTGTGTGTGTGTGTGTGTGTGTGTGTGTGTGTGTGTGTGTGTGTGTGTATGTGTTTGTATATGTGTGTGTGTGTATAGGCATTGTATGAAAGAATGACTGCAGCAGGGCAAAAACTGGTGTCATGTAGAAAATGTGAAAAATGGGATTAATGCTGATGTCTGCATACAAAAAATAAATAAATAAATAAATGAACAGTTCATGATAACTAGTTTAGATTTGCAATTGATGCAGCAAGCCTCATATTTAGGAATGTAATTACAAATGACAAACTAAGATATTCTGGAAGCAAATGCAACTAAGCTGTGCTCAAAGGTATATATTTTTCTTCTGAAATTGTTCAATTTTCTTCCATTAGTGGAGCAGATAAAGGCTGTTAATGTCACAGTAATGCCCTGCCTTTTTATGTGTTTAGGAATTTTTCCTTATCTTATAATCATCCTTGCTTGTCCAATTTGCAAGAAGGTCTAAATCAAGCAGTATTGGGACAGGGGAACAAAAGCATATCATATGTTCCTCAGTTTTTTTGGGTGGTGTTGGTCTCCCTCATCTGGCAAGCTATCTTGCAGCTTTCCAGTTACATCAACTCATAAAGAGGAGAAGCAGAATTTTTCTTGAGTAGAAATAGGTTTGGACATTACTGAATGTTGTATAATGGGGGTACCTCAGTATTGTGTGCATAATTTGGCATTGGTTGGCCTGTAACTGGCAGGTTTAAGATGGGGTACTGGCCCCACAAGTCATTATATGCCATTGGCTGGGGATTATAAAGGTAGTGAGGAAGGATAAGGTAAGTAAATGGACAGAGAAGGGAATGTTTTTCTTAGTCACACATTCTGGTATTATCTCCCTACCTGGCTTTTAAACTTTTGGGTGACTTAATGGAGGGATTTCAGTTAGGGTCTCAGGACTGGTTTGTTTATGAACAAATTAAGCAATTTTGGACTAAATAATTTACACTTCAGGGATTAAATTAAGGATCTTGCTATAGAGTAAATGGAAGAAAGTAAGATCAGGTAGAGTAGGATTAATATATAGGGATATGTGGGAAAGAGGAACTGAGGCCTTGAAGTGTTTAACTGAACATGAATGGCAGAGTGATGAGAGGATGAGTTTTCCCAAAGTTCTGATGGCTGATAAAATGAATTAAATATAGTTAAAAAAGTTCATGAGAACTAGAGAAGAAAGTCACCCATGAAGTACTTCACACAACATACACAATTTATGCGAAATGTAGGCAATTAAAATAGCCCAAATTATACTGAAGGAAATGAGAACAGCTATTGTAGGCCAAAAATGAGACAGAATGACAAAATGACTAAATGGAATAAAATGGGGATATGATTTGTATGATACATTGAATATCATGTGCTATATGATTAGGGGATACTAATGGCTTATGACTTCCTCACTCATACCATTTATTCCATACCATTTATTCTCTGAATTCAGACTATTCCATATTATGGTGTGCATGTGTGTGTGTGTGTGTGTGTGTGTGTGTGTGTGTGTGTGTGTGTGTGTGTGTGTGTGTGTGTGTGTGTGTGTGTGTATGTCTAAAACAATGCAAGAAAGACTCAGCTAAGCTAAGTCTTCACTATCTAATACTGTAAACATCCTGTATTGGGGGACTTTGGGATACATGCAAATGACCCATTAATGACAAGGCAGTGTTTCATCTACATGACTTCTGAATGCTCATGACTTTTTACTTTTTAAGTCTTTGTATCCATAACTCTTCCCACTTCCAATAGGAATGTGGGACACTACTCAGAAACTCATGTTTAAAGGACAGTGAGAGGCAAAAATGATGGAAATACTTGAGCACATTATAAAAAAAAATAATGAGCTATATTATAGAATTCTACTACACCAAGTCATTTATTTTGCTCCAGAAAACAGGAGTTCTTTAATTTATTATTTCCACAATTATGTTGGTTATGTATTGTGGTTTTCTATGTATTAAACAGCTTCAAAATCATATTTAGAAAATTGTGCAAAGGTGTAAATCAAGCCTGAAAATATGGACATACCTCAAAAAATATGGACTTCTTAAAGCGGGGCTAACAGTCCTCCAAAACAGGGACAGTTGAGAGGTTTAAGTATAGCTTATTGTCTTCCACAGCAATTTTAATCACAAAGTTGTTAAATGATGGTTTTAAACACTTGATGCCCTGTTTCTGATGTAACTTTACTGAGATTAAGTAACAACTTGAGTTCTAGATTGTGGTATTTTTTTAACTCTGAAGTCTGCTAGATGGTGGTTTTACCAGGAGTTAGATACTGTGTGTAAATGACTCCTTTCATGACTAAACTGAACTAACAGCTGAAGAGAGCAGCCATGTTTCAATTGCAAAGTTAGCTACATATGATAAACTAAGGCTTTCAAAAAAAAATTGTTCCATAGCTAAATTAGAAGTGCTGGCATAATCCTATACATTAAAATAAGCAGCTATTAGCCACTGGGGGACAGAAGGAGAAATTTAAAAAGAAAATCCATACATTTTTGAATAGATACTCCCAGGATGCCAGTTGTGGATAAAAAAAGACACATTCAAAAGTTGTCATTGATCTCACATTAAGGTAGGTTTGTAAAACTGCAGTACCACAACCAGTAATCTGTAGTCTATGCCTCTGTAAAGCCATGAAAACAGCTGGAACTACAGAAACCAGCTTAGGTCCACTGTTCTCAACTAGCCATATCTCATTGATAAATGATGGGTCTATGGACTAAAGCAAATTCAAATCAATGTCGTGTTTAGTTCAAGCAGATATTTCATTGCTGATTTCACCATAAGTAGGGCAGGCAAGCTGATAGCTTTAACCCCATATTGTCACTTAAATTTTAAATCAAGTGGGTGGTTATCTGGCAAGTTGCTCTTGCTGGGGTAACTTCTGTGTAGCTAAAACTGCATAAAAGCTGTTTTACCAGTTTTAAGAGTACTTCATTATGCTTTTTTTAAAGTAGTTTCAATGACTTTTAAAAGCACACTTTAAAATGCATTCAGAAATCTTATATTAAATAACTAATATTTTTATGAGTGTCATTGGGCCGGATTTACGAAGGCCTGCAGAGTCTAAGAGTAGTGTAAGAAGGCAGACAGCTAATATGTCTGCCAAGCGATCCAGCAATAGCCAGCAGGGGCATGCATGAGAGCTTCTAAAGCTACTCTTGCACTGACAGTCTTATGGTATGCAAATTACCTAATTTTCTGCTGAAAGCTATGCAAATGAGGTAAATTTGTGATCCAGGAAACACTAACCTGTCCGTGGAAGAGTAGTGTTATTTGCAGAAATGTACTCCGTTGGTAACGGAGTATCATTCTGCAAATAGCTAAACGGAGCTATGACAGCTCCAAATAAAGGATGCATCTAGTTGAGGAAGCATGCCAATGGCCAAATATAAGACCATTGGCATTTGCAAATGTTGTAAATCCTTAAAATCCAGTTATGTTTTTTTCCCTGATCGCCGATGTCTAAGAGTAGCGCAGTGCCGCGCAAATGTGCTGCGCTTTAAATAAAATGAAAAAAAGTGAAAAATAGCCACAAATGGACATTTTCACTAAAAAGCTTGTTCTGCCATGCAGGTGAATGGCAGGCTGAAAACATCATGGCCACTGAGTAGTGGTTGCTAAGGGGGGGGGGGGCTCAGTGTGAGAGATGTAACCAAGCATTAGTAGGCAATCCTATGTAAATGAGGATAAGGAAAGTGAATCCCAATTTTCCCCGGCATGTGAGCCATGTCCCTAGAATGTAAGTATAGGAGTAGTGGAGTAGTGGAGTAGAAGATAGGTGACATCATGAGGGGGTATGTCTGAAAGACTGTAAGCTGATTGGAGCACAGTGGCTTGTGTTTGCCCCGAGTTGCTCAGGATTGCAAGAGGCGTGTCTACATTTGTCCTAGCTGAAAACAAGAAACCAAAGGTGTATGCCGTGGATATATCTGAAATTTCTTCCAAACGGGCACACAGCATGTGCGCTTGTTTGAGCAGCGCTGCCCCTTGTGGAAACAGAAAGGGAAAGAGGAAGGAAAAGAAATCGAAGGACGTTAACCAAGGAGAACTAGCAGAGCTGCCAGGTGAAATATATCAAAATCAGCCAATTATACAGGCAGTAGACTAGCCCAGCCCAGCCCAGCACTTTAAACTCTGCAAACAGCAGTCTACCCTGTTTTTTCCCAAGAACTCTGCAACACTGCAGTATACAAAGAATGAAAACTTAAAAAGCTGAAGTCAGACAAAATGTTAGGGGCTGATATTGCTATCATAAACCAACATGTGCAAGATGCTGAGAGTGGTGATGTTGTGAATGCTGCTGAGCAACCCACAGTGAGGAGATGGAGAAGAGTGTACAGACCCAAGGTAACCTACCAGGGGCTACATGAGCTGGAAATAGTAGAGCACTGTAGAGTGGACAGAGACCTCCTGCAGCACATTGTTGAGCTGTGCCAGCCACGCCTCACACACAGAACCAACAGAGGGGAACCCATCCCAGTGGATACCAAGGTATGTGTTGGCCTATGAATACTAGCTGCAGGTACCTTCCAGAGACCAACTGGTGATATGATGGGGGTTTCACAGGCATCAGCATCCAGGGTACTGCACCAGTTCCTGGATGCCATGTCAGCACATGTCGGTGAGCACGTATATTTCCCCAATTCCAGTGAGGCATTGGCCAGCAATATGCATCTTTTCCACTAAATAGCAGAATACCCTGAGGTAGTGGGTGCAATAGACTGCATGCATATACACATCAAAGCACCACCCGGTGAGCAGGGTAGGATCTACATCAACCGCAAGTGCTTCCCCTCCATTAACTGCCAGGTTGTGTGCGATGCCCAGGGCATAATAATGAATGTGTGTGCTGACTGCCCTGGAAGCTATCACGATTCCCACATCTGGCATCTGCTGCAGCTGTACCAGAGATTTGCCATTGGGGACATCCCTGACGGTCACCTAGTAGAGGATGCTAGATATGCACTGGAGCCGTGGCTGATGAGACCCATCAGAAATGCAGACACACCTGAACAAGAACTCCATAATGAGGCACACGCACAATCAAGAAACATTATTAAGCGTGTGTTTGGGATGCTCAAGTCATGGTTCCGATGCCTGGACACATCTGGTGAAGCCTTGCAGTACTCACCAACTACATGTATCCAAGTTTTCATGGTATGTGCCATGCTACACAATATGATCCTGCAAAAACAGCTGCAGCAGGAACAGCATGGGGCAGGGCCAAACAGCCTCTCACCATTGCCAAGGCCTGCACAGGCACAGCGTGACTCAGAGGAGGAACAACCTGAGCCTGCCCCAGTAGGCAGAAGAAGACGTGCCCAGTATGACTTGGTCTTGGCAAAGAGGCAACGCATAGCACATACACTGACTCAGTAGGAATCCAGGAAATGACACCTCGCTCTGATTCGCACATACAATAAAAGGGATGCCTAACTTGACACTACCTGTTTTCAAACATGTATAGGGAGTGTACTATGTGCATCTGAGATAGGCAGCCCTGCAGCACCACCTGAGGCATGATTGCCCTATTTTAAGCAATATAAAGCAGTGCTAAGCACATTTTACCACTATTTAGCATATTTAAGCACAATTGCATGGAGCTGCACACCATGCAAACTAGCGCAACGTCGGACAACGTTGGGCAATGGTGAGCAACATTGGGAACTGTTGGGGAATGTTGGGCAAAGTCAGGCAAAGTCGAGCAAAGTCGGGTAAACATGCTCACACCTGCTTTACTGTTCCCTAACCAGTCAGGTCTGCCCAGCAGGAAAATAAAAAGCAGTAACAGGGCTCGTACCCAGGATACTGTGCACTATAGTCACAGTACTGAACCACTAATCCATGACAGCATTTCACTGGCACAGACACAGCAGGACAGTTGTAGACTAACGCAGACACAAACAAATGCTATATCATGCCCTCTGAAGAGGCATATGAGTAACCTGCCCCCAGGCCTATGCAGACAGATAACAGCAGGCCAGGCAGTGTGATGTGGGTTGGGTAGACTATGAAGTCACAAACTAATATACATGAAATTGGAAGCTAAGATCTATAGTACAGTAGTATGCATCAAGCCAGTACGATAGGAAACAGTACAGACTGAAATGGAGAACCTGGCATAGCAGTGCAGGCCTAGCAAATGTGTATAAGTGTCAGGTGAACCCCTCATCCTATATACACCCACAGTAACAATCAGGTGTGTCCCTGGGTAGAAATATACAAATAATAGCTGTCCCCCTGTATGTAGAAATGTTGATAAGTCTATGCAAAGTGACTCATGGAAGCCCTGCAGGCACATCATGCTTCCTGTTGATGTACAACACAAAGGTGAGCCCTGAAGTAAAAAACAACTTGATTTTTCACACACATATAGTATATATGTCCATACCGGGCATGCTCACACACTTAAACAAATTTAGAAAATTTCAGTCGGCAACATACTGAAAGGTCATATTGGGCATGCTCACACACTTAAATAAACGAAGCAAATGTCAGTCAACAACATACTGAAAGGTCATACTGGGCATGCTCACACACTTAGTCCATGTCTGAGTACAGCAGTGGGCCACACATATCTGGCAGTTGCAGTTCTTACCCCAAAACCTTGTCACTATTCACCAATCCTGCCTTGCACACACAGTTATATGAAAACAGACCCATATAATATATTGGACTCCTGTCATAATCAAACTATGTACTACAAGTACTTACGTTGTTCAAAGAAAGTGAAAATTCAAAGAAAATCAATAAATCTCTGATCAGTATCATCAATAAACAATGAGAACTCCTAACATTATCCAATCCATGTTCTGGCAAAAATATTGTCAAAGAGTCCATACAGAACCATGAAGCTTTCTTTCGCTATGCCATAAATATCAATGTAAACTCATATATGTTCTGAGTCAGTGCAAACTGTAAATGAATACATGTACATGACTGACATTGCCAACATATTGTCAGACAGGTTCATACATATTTACCCCCCTCTCACTGACAATGGGTCCATTATCATACCTGGAGATTGTGAAAACCCAGAAATCACATATACAATGGTTAAACAGCACTTTCCAACCTAAAAACATGACATCTATGGGATAACATGGTTTCCCTAGCTGTGTCATATGTGAACTCCAAAACAAACAAACCCTGCACCTGAATAGTCTGTTGAGACTCACCCTCTGTACAGGATATGAAACTGTTGAATGTGTTACAGCAACGTTTGGCACACTCCACAAGTGTTGGTGCACAACAGACCATGGGAACTATTGTCTTATAATCCTATTAAGCCTGATCTAAAAGGCCATGGAGTCCATCATGATGGAACTCATAAACAGAGCTATTGTGAGCCTACAAACACCCAACCCTACCAATTTTGGTTTGGTCAGGGGTAGATCATACTTCCCAATCCTGCTAGACTGTTTTCAAGGCAGTCACCCAGGACATACATCAATGAAATGAGCTACACGCATCCCACATAGACCTTAAAAAGCCCTTTTCCAACATCCTAGACACATGTCATATCCACAAAATCAACAACCTGTGGATAAATATGTATGTCATCTGACGGATTGCCAACTGGGGCACAGATAGATCCCACAAGGTAAAATTTGTGGTCTCCTGTTCAAGGTGGTAACAACTGCTGTCCCCCATGGCTCAGTCCTGGGACCCCTCCTGTCTGGTGTATACTTTTCAGAAATACAGTCAAACACACGAGGGCTATGTTTAGCAAAGTTTGTGGATGACTGCAAAAAAGTTGCCATAATCGATGTTTGGGACAACAGAGACATCCTTAAAAAGGGTCTCAGTCAGGCGGATATGGTGTCAAAATTATGGCCTCGAGCTACAGTCATACAAACACCACATAGGTGCCAACACCCTAAATATAGAGGTGGTAATAAGGGATCTATGGACACATGTGGATAGTCATCTCTCCTTCCAGAAACACATTCACAAAGTGGTTACAAAATCATGCTATGTGTTCCCACAAACTGCCATGGTCTTTGCATGTAGGTCAAAGGAGGTTCCCTCGACTCATCAGTCATCAGACCCATCAGAGAGTACCACAACACACTTGCAATGAATCTGACTAGGCCCCTTCAGCAGCTGGAAAGACCACTGAACTACCTCAACAAGAGGATTACTGGCCTCAAACAGTTGTCCCATGCAACAAGACTGAATTTAACTCAATCTGTACTCTGTTGCATACTGTCTACTCAGGTGATCTCTGCCCAACAGACAGGTCCATGTCCAATGCAGAACTGATGTACATGCGCTATCTGAAGTAAACCCAAGCTCACTGTACCACATGCTCTAGGGATATCATCATCACAACAATAAATAGAACATGTTGGAGGGATACATTACTAACTCACAGACTTCCCTTGCTTTGGAACAGGCTCTCAACCAACATTAAGCCAAGTCCTTCACTGACACTCTTCCAGAGGAGCCTTGATGAGTGTATGTGAAACTGAACTGTCACACCATGGATCACTTCATCAGCTCTACTACACAGAGGCCTAGGGAACTAACTCCATGATGGGTGGTGATAGCTGCACACTCTGGCCATACTAATATATGCCTTCAGGCAGATAGCCTATTACCTACCTATGTACATATATATATATATATATATATATATATATATATATATATATATATATATATATGTAGGGGGAACACAGTATAATAAGCCAAAGATGGATGGGTAGAGATGTGTGTAAGAGGGTGACCATGACAGGGAGCCATCCAGGACTGTCCCACCCAGCACACATTCCAGGTGCACATCTCTCCCACTGTACATAACAGCCACCAGTATCTGTAAGCATTATAGTGTTTGTGGTCCAGGTGCCTGCTGTACAACATGACTGTACAATGAAGTACACATCTACTATCTGTAGACATGTACCTGTCACATTGGTTCATAGGTATGTAGTAGACTATCTCTACAAAGGCATATATCAGCCTATGCAAGTTGTGCAGCTTTCACCACACCATTGAGTAGCCTCCCAAGGCCTAGTTTTAATAGTTAGTACCCTAAGCCCCTTTCTAATGGGGCTACTGATGTGATGCCTGGCATGAATTGTCTGTTTCCTATCTACTCATCAAGATTCCAATTGAAGAGTGTCAGTGAGGGGTTCTGTCTGATGTACATTGGGACTCTGTTCCACAGTAAGGCAAGTGTCTGGGATGGTACTTTATCCCACCTGCATATGGTATTCATCGTTCTGATGAGGTTCATATCCCTGGAATATGTAGGGTGACTCAATGTTGTTATCTGTAAATGGAGCATGTTCAACAGTTATGTGTTGGACATGGCTCTGTATGTTAGGCAGAGTGTGCCTCTGAGTAGGCGGTATGCAACGGAGAACAGATTTATTTTTACCAGTTGTGTTGCATAACACAACTGTTTGAGACCAGTTAACCTCTTGGTGAGGTACCTATGTGGTGTCTACAGCTGCTGGATATGCTAAGTCAAGTACATCCAAAATGGTGCACTCTACTCAATGATGGGTCTGATGACGTAAGAGTAGAGTGCCAACACTACCTCTTTGGATCCTGATGCAAACCCTTTGTTGATTAGGTGGGCCACATAGGATCTCCCAATCACTTTGGCAGCATGGTTGTCAAAGGAAAGATGATTATCTACTTGTGTCCCCAGATCCCTTATCACCTTGTCATTTTTAAGAGGGGTAACACCTATGTGGTAGTTTGTGGGTATTTTGTTTTCAACAAAGAGGATCACTATGCATTCCTCCACAGTGAGCTTGAGGCCATGATTCTGACACCACACATCTGTCTCATAGAGTCCCTTCTGGAAAATATTTCTGTCTTCCGGGGAATCTATTATGGCAAACACTTTACAGTTCTCAGCAAACTTAGTCAACCACAACCCTCCTATGTTGGCATGTACATTTGAGAAGTCTATACCAAATAGGAGGGACCCCGGGACTGAACCCTGGGGGACACCAGTCATTACCAGAGTAGAGTCTAACATGTAGCCAGCAACTCTTAATGTGTGTGATCTATCTGTGAGCCAGTTTGCAATCCATCTTGTGATGTATGGATTCATGGCCAGGTTGGTGAGTTCATCTATGATACCTGACTGGGGAATGGTGTCAAAGGCCTTAGCGAGGTATAGGTAGGCTGTGTTGAGCTCATTTCAATCAGCTGTAGCCTGGGTAACTGTCAAAGAAATCCTCCCAGTTCAGGAGGTGTGGTCTGCATTTGACGAAGCCAAACTGTGTGTGCTCAACTGTGTGAAGGTTCCCAATATCTTTATTGTTGACTTCCATTATGATTGGCTCCATTGCCTTGCAGAACACACTCGTCAGGCTCATAGAGCATGAATATCAAGGGTTTTTGTGGCCCCACCCCTCTGGAGTGTGAAGAACATTGCTGTGCAACTTTCTATGGGTACAGATCCTGTAGAGAGCATGTAGAGAGAGGTGTAGATATCCTTGATGAATATGGATACATCCTCACCCTATGTGCTATGATTCAGGTTCTGATGCTGGAAGGTATGGAATGAGTAGTGTCCTGGTACTGCTGGTGTGCTGTCTGGAGCCTTGAACTAGGTTTCTGTTACTGCACAGATATCAATATTCTCCATAATGAGAAGTGCCTCAAGTGTGTGCATCTGGAGGCTGAGCCTTTTGGAAATGAGTAGCATTTAGCTCACTTTGTGGTTATTTGTGTTGGTTACGGGGTTTGGTTTGTCCTGCGTGACTGGTGTTCCACACCTGAAGTCAGCGCCTCATTGGTCCCATCTGACCATAAGCTAATTACCCTACATATCCACATTCTGGACCCACACACCCATTAAGGAAACCATGTTAAAAAATGTCTCCAAAGCCAACTTCATGCTTCTTAAGACAGAAGTGCTGATCTGCAGGACACCCATGCAGAAGGACAATACAGTTACAACTACTGAATCATTCACAATTGCATTTTATAAGCACTTACATGACTGCATGCATCGTGCTATCCCAAACAGAACCAAAACACTAACCTCCAAGAAAAGGAAGTCAGTCTGGTGTTCCCCTGCCATAAACAAACTGCACAACAGAAGGAAGAAACTGTTGCAAAAGGGAGTAAAATCCCATGAGGGGAGGAGCTCCATGGTCAACATCAGTAAGAAGCTGTGATCCCTGATAAAACCCTCCAAAGCTATTTATGAAAACAAAATCGACACTGATTCTAAAGACAACCACAAAGCATTCTATAGCTATGTCAAGAATCTCAATGGCAACACTCAGATCTGCTCTGAGTTACAGCACAATGGCGCTAAATATACAGACCCAACTGATATTGCCAACATCCTGGCAGATAGGATCAGTGCTAACTTTACCCCCTCCCACCCATGAAAGAGCACATCTTTATAATGGAAGACTGCAAAGTTGCTGTCATCACGGCTGCACAGGTAAAAAACACTCTCCAAAGCCAGGAACACAGCATCCATGGGACCAGATAACATCCCAAGCTGTGTCCTACACAAACTACAGAATGAACAAGCACCACACCTACGTACCATGTTCAGTCATAGCCTCACCTCAGGCTTTGTACCTGCTGAATGGTGCATAGTGATGGTTATCCCACTACACAAGGGGGGAGCCACCACAGACCTCAGGAACTAGCGCCCCATTAGCCTGATGAGCCTGCTCTGCAAGGCAATGGAATGTATCATCAAATAACTTATACACAAAGCATTGGTAATTTCCAAACTCTGGACCGCAACCATGTTGGGATTGTAAAAGGCAGATCATGTCTCCTAAACCTGATAGACATCATTGAAGCAGTCACCAGAACCATAGACAAGGGTAAGGTGGTTCACACAGCCTATGTAGATCTTGTCACAGCTGTCAACACCATCCCCCACTCTGGAATTATAGATAAACCCACTAAACTAGGTATAAATTACTATGTCACAAGATGGGTTGCCAACTGTCTCACTAACAGAACAAACATTATGAAAGGAGCAGACTCCAAATACGACTTTGGATCAGTGACAAGTGCAGTACCACAGGGTTCAGTCCTGGGTCCTGTCCTGTTTGGTATCTACTTCCCTGAAGTAAACTTTAACATGGAAGATTTGTGGCTAATGAAGTTTCCAGATGACTGCAAACTAGGAGCCATAATCGAAACTACTAAAGATGTGGACATCCTACAAAAGGGCCTCACTGAGACAGATGCCTGGTGTCAAAGCCATGGCCTCAAGCTCAATGCCAAAAAGTGCATTGTCATCCCCTTTGGTAAAAACTCTGTAGCCATGAACTACAACATAGACTGTAGTATACTTAACACTGAAAGTGTGATAAGAGACCTTGGGTCACAGGTGGACAGTGGACATACCTGTGATAATCACATCCCCACAGTAGTCAGGAAATCCTTCTACATGGCACACCTCATCACAAAGGGTGTCTCATGCAGAATAGAAGAGGACATTGTTCTCCTCTACTCATCACTCACTAGATCCATAATAGAGTACAACGCCCCTTTTGCTATGTACCTCACAAGGCATCTACAACAATTAGAAAGCCTGCAGAAATACCTCACAAAGCCTGAAATACATACCATACACAGACTGTCTCAAAATGCTCCAACTGTACTCTCTCGCATATCGCCTACTCAGATGTGATTTCTGCCTAACATACAAAGCTATGTCAAACACAGAGCTGCTAGACATGCTCCACATAAAACACTCACAATCCCTCTGATTTTCGGCCCCAAAACCCAGAGTGAAATACAAAAGGAAGGGGTGTATTCATTTACCTTATGGATACCCACACCTTCAGGTTAGTGGCACAGCATGAGGCCTTGGAGACCATGCAAGTGCAACTAACATTGGGCAAAGCTGCTTATCAGGTTGTAGCCTGCTACAGATCACCTACCTTGTCTCAGGAACCTCACTCAGTATTCCTGAGAATAGTGGAAAATATAAAGGTCCGACCAAACACCATTATATGAGGAGATTACAACTACCCAAACATTGACTGGGAGAATTACTCATGTACAATGTCCTTTGCCCAATGTTTCCTAGAGTTTAAAAACTCAAACGCCCTGGAACAGCTGGTCACCATGCCCACTAGAGGTGACAACATACTGGACCTGATCATCACCAACATGGGGTACCAGTGTTCCACAACAGAGATAAACCCCTTGCTAGTAATATCAGATCATAAAGTAATCACACTGGACATCCACATCCCAGACCCCCCCTCCCCCAGTCAAGGAAACCACTGTGAAGAAATTTTCAAAAGCAAACTGCACACTTCTCAAGACCAAAGTGGAAAGTTCCAAAGCACCCTTGCTATAGGATAATGCTATACAATCTGCAGAATCATTTACAAGTGCATTCTATGAGCATCTACAGGAATGCATGGATCAAGGCATCCCAAATAAAACCAAAATGCACTCCTCCAAAAATAAGAAACCAATCTTGTGGTCGTTGCCCAGAAATAAGCTATACAGCAGAAGGAGGAAACAAACACATGGTAGAGCAAACTTCACAAAAGGAAAGGCATCACTGATCATTATTAGGAAGAAACAATGATCGCTCATAAAATAATCCAAAGCCAGTTTCTAAAGACAAATTGCCAAGGAATGTGAGAATAACAACCACAAAGCCTTCATTAGCTATACCAAACATTTAGGTGGCAACTCTCAAATATGCTGTCAGCTACTGCAAAATGGCAAAAAATACACTGAACCAACTGACATAGCCCACATCCTGGTGGCCAAGTTCAGTGCAAACCCCCCCATCACCCCCAAAAGGGCCTGTGTCCATCCCATAAGAATGCAGAGCACCAGACTTCATGGAAATGCAGGTAAAAACAGCCCTCTCAAAGCTAAGAACACAGCATCAATGGGACTGGATGGTGTCCCAGGCTGTGTCTTACACCATCCCCAAAAGGAACTACACCCTCACCTACATTCACTGTCCAGACTCAACCTTACCACAGGCTATGTACCCAAAGAATGGCATACAGCAACAGTCATCCAGCTCCACAAAGGTGGTGCCACAACAGAACCTGGAAACTATTGCCTTATAGGCCTACTCAGCCTGGTCTGCAAAGCTATGGAACAAATTATCATTGAACCCATAAACAGAGACATCGGGAACCTCCTGACACTGGACTCTAGCCAACTTGGCTTTGTTAAAGGCAGATCCTTCCTCCTAAACCTAGTTGACTGCTTTGAAACAGTTACCAAGGACACAGATGAAGGTGAAAGTAGTCCACACAGCCCACCTGGACCTCACTAAGGCCTTTGACACCATTCCCCAGTCTGGCATCATGGACAAGCTTACCAGCTTGAACATTAACACCTATGTCACATGATATGGGTGGCCAACTGGCTCACAGATCAAACACACATGTTCAGAGTTGCGGTTGCCATGTCCGACTCTAAACCAGTCACAAATGGCATCCCACAGGTCTTGGTCCTGGGACCCCACCTGTTCAGTAGATACTGCTCAGAGGTACAGGCAAGCATGGGATGAGTATGGCTGAACAAGCTTGCAGATGACTGGTAACTGTGGTCCATAATCGACTCTACGGCTGACACAGACATCCTCCAGAAGGGTCTTACAGAGACAGATACCTGGTGTCAAAACAATGCCCTCAAGCAGAATGCCAAAAAATGCATAGTCATCCCCTTTGGATAAAACAAAGTGCACACAAATTACCACATAGGTGGTAATCCAGTATGTACGGAGAATGTAATTATGGCCCTGGGGACCCAGGTAGATAGTAAACTCTCCTTCGATGATCACATTGCCAAAGTGTTTAGAAATTTCTTCTATGTAGCCCACATAATGTCACCTAATGTAACCCACTTTGTCTAGTCTGATGATGTCACCATCCTACAAATATACCTGTGGAAAGGAGAACTCCCAGTAATGTGTGTTGTGGTAATGCGTACTCTTCTAGTATCAAAAAGTAGTTAGGTAGGGGTTTGAATCTTGCCCTTGACAATTGTATGAGAGTGTGTGTGTGTCTCCTTGGAGAGGAGCAACCTTTTTGGAGACTACTAAAACACCCTAAAAGTGGTATACTTAACTTTGTCAAGTCTGATGATATCACCATCCTACAAATATACCTGTGGAAAGGCAAGGTCTCAGTAATGTGTATAGTGCATTGTGTTAATGCATAGTCTTCTAGTATCATAAAATAGGTAGGTAGGGGTTGGAATCCTGTACTTGACAACTGTATGGGAGTGTGTGTTTCCTTGGAACACCGCACCCCTTTTGGAGACTACTAAAACACCTTAAATGTGGTATTCTTATCTTTGTTAAGTTTGATGATGTCACCATCCTACAAATATACCTGTGGAAAAGAGAGCTCCCAGTAATGCGTGTTGTGTTAATATGTACTTCTCTAATGTCATAAAATAATTAAATAGGGGTGTGAATCCTGTACTTCACAACTGTATAAAAGAGTGTGTGTGTGTGTGTGTGTGTGTGTGTGTGTGTGTGTGTGTGTGTGTGTGTGCCTCATTGGAGAGGAGCAACCTTTTTGGAGACTACTAAAACACTTTAAAAGTGGTATACTTATCTTTGTTAAGTCTGATGATATCACCATCTTACAAATATACCTGTGAAAAGAAGATCTCCCAGTGATGTGTATAGTGCATTGAGGCAATGTGTTTTTCTCTAGTATCATAAAGTAGTTAGGTAGGGGTTTGAATCCTGCACTTAACAACTGTATGAGAGTGTATGTGCATGTCTTCTTAGAAAAACGCAACCTTTTTGGAGACTACTAAAACACCTTAAAAGTGGTATACTTATCTTTGTCAAGTCTGATGATGTCACAATCCTACAAATATACCTGTGGAAAAGAGACCTCCTAATAATGTGTGTAGTGTGTTGTGTTAATGTGTACTGCTCTACTATCATAAAGTAAGTAGGTAGGGTTTTGAATCCTGCACTTGCCTACTATATAAGAGTGTGTGTGCCTTTTTGAAGATGAGCAACCTTTTTGGAGACTACTAAAACACGTTAAAAGTGGTATACTTATCTTTGTCAAGTCTGATGATGTCACCATCCTACAAATATACCTGTGGAAAGAAGAACTCCCAGTAATGTGTATAGTGCATCGTGTTAGTGCATATTCCTCTCATATCATAAAGTAATTAGGTAGGGGTTTGAATCATGCACTTGACATCTATATGCGAGTGCGTGTGTGTCTCCTTGGAGAGGAGCAACCTTTTTGGAGACTCCTAAAAGTGGTATACTTATCTTTGTCAAGTCTGATGATGTCACCATCCTACAAATATACCTGTGGAAAAAGAGCTCCCAGTAATGTGTATAGCGTGTTGTGTTAATGCGTACTGCTCTACTATCATAACCTAGTTAGGTAGGGATTTGACTTCTCTATTTGCCAACTGTATGAGAGTGTGTGTGTGGGTGTCTCCTTGGATAGGAGCAACCTTTTTGGAGACTACTAAAACACCTTAAAAGTGGTATACTTATCTTTGTTAAGTCTATGATGTCACCATTCTACAAATATACCTGTGGAAAAGCAAACTCCCAGTAATGTGTATAGTGTGCCTTGTTAATGCGTACTCCTCAAGTATCACAAAGTCGGTAGGAGTTTGAATCTTGCACTTGGCACCTGTATGAGAGTGTGTCTCTCCTTGGAAAAAAGCAACCTTTTTGGAGACTACTAAAACACCCTAAAAGTGGTATACTCATCTTTGTCAAGTCTGATGATGTCACCATCCTACAAATATACCTTTGGAATGAAAAGCTCCCAGTAATGTGTATAGTGCATTGTGTTAATGCATACTCCTTTAGTATTATAAAGAAGTTAGGTAGGGGTTTGAATCCTGCACTTGTCAATTATGTAATAGTGTGTGTCTCCTTGGAGAGGAGTAGCCTTTTTGAAGACTACTGAAACACCTCAAAAGTGGTATAATCATCTTTGTCAAGTCTGATGATGTCACCATCCTACAAATATACCTGTGGAATGACAAGCTCCCAGTAATGTGTATAGTACATTCTGTTAATGCGTACTACTCTAGTATCATTAAGTAGGGGTTTGAATCCTGCACGTGATGACTGTCAGACCTCTCAACCATATCGAATTCCTCGGTATTTACTGGTTTTGAGAGCAAAAAATTGGGGTATCACGAATCCCCGAGTGGCCCCTTTAATTCCCAATTTTTTTACTTTTTTTTTTTTTTTTTTTGTAATACAGCTTTAAACTTTGACTGATGTCACCATGCATCCTGCAACAGCATCAACGTGCAGAGACGTGCGTAATGACATCAGCCTCGTAAGGCAGACTGCAGCCTATCAGACACAGGCAGACTGTTTACAAATGGAATACCAGCAAGCGCCAAGCAGGCAGCAGCAGCATGGAGCTAACTGGAGCTGCTGTTCATGAATGTTTCGATCATTTAAGATCAACTTGGCTTCAACATCAATATCTGTTGCAGCAACAGAGTCAGCAAACAGTCCACCCTTCCAACACCTAGTACCACCACCTGTGCTATGTCTGGAGTCCACACAGCAGGAAGGATGAGAATTGAGAAAATGTATTTTCTCTGGCTTCTCCAGTAGCACAACCTCTGGGTAAGTAAAAACAGTTTTAAAAAAAAAGCGTGTGTTATGTATGCATAAGCACTAAGCAGTGCAGCAGAATCTTCAGCTGACAGTGTAACACTTGAATTTCTTTTTGTTGTAAAATAATTTTATAGCGAGTGCTGATTTTGTATGAATGATGTGATGTGTGTCAGTGAGTGTGTGATCATCTGATTCGGGACGGTAGCTGCCTGGACTGCTTTAAGTGATTCGGGTATAATTTTCTACTTCTAGCTCAAGCAAGCATGCATTATAGACAGGACCAGCACAATATCGGAAAACGGTTCACTCCCGTGTTTCCCTTGATGCGCGATGCTGCAGGAGCAGGATTATTTAAATTTTATTAACAACACAATGACTGGAATACAGCACTTGCCGGTATGGCAGTAGTATTGTTCAAGGCAGGAATTATGTGTAGGGCATCACAATACAGCGTCACGCAATTCTGAAGTAGGAATGTACCGTATTTTGCAATTATAACTACTGTCTTCAAGTTTGATGAGCAGAGTTTTGAAAGTTTTGTTACGGCGTATATTATGTATGTGTTTATTTAAGTTTTGTTACGGCATATATTATGTATGTATTTATTTTTCTTTTTGTTTTTATTGGCGCCATCTGTCAGGTAAATGGAACTGTAGTAACCTTAACTCAGTTTCCAGAAACATGTAATGTATTACTAGAATACTTAAAAATTGATGTCAGTGTTACATTTATGTCTTTTATTTTTGCCTTATAATTACTTATGCAATGTACCAAAATAATGGCATACTTCTGCCTTATAGCTACCTTTGCTATGCACTATTGCTGCAACAATGTAAGTTTGTTCTTTTTGAAACATCAGGTTTGTATTTGAGTTTCAGTACCAGTATCAAGGGAACTGTAGTGTACAGCATCAAAATACTTAACAAAGGGATTAGATGAAATTAAAATTAATATTTATTGTACCTTGATATTCCATTGCATTGTATGTATGCAGTTACAGTGCTCTGGGTTGGAAGACTGATTAATAAACTTGTCCCCATATTTTCTTAACATGCACTAATAAACAGTCCTTAATCATGAATGCAATAGTGATGCTGTCCATCTTTTATTTAAATGCAGCTTAATATACTTCACAACATATTCTCTACCACTGTATTTTCACACACCATCACTACTGTTCTGCAAACTAACTTTCTGCACTGACAAATGCTCCCCCACCCAACAGGAACTAGAAACTGTCAATATTTACTTAGACCACTTAGGAGGTCAGAAACATGCCTAACAAGAAATTTTTGGGAGCCTGTCAGCATTACTAATGGGAATCTAAGTACTGGAACCTGAAAAACGGGTTATTAATTGAATGAATGAGTCAAGTTTTCTTGGTTGCACTGTTAGAATGTGAAATACAGCAATGCTATCCATTACTGCTGGTATGATATGGATACTAATAGTACTTATAGTAAGATGGATTTAACATTTTTTTTCAGTTTCTAACTGTAGAAAGTGGCCAAAGTCTATCTGTGAATACCATTATAAAGCAAACAGATTGAAGTAGGGCAGGCTCTGATTTAGGTGTACTGCAGGGATTTGCTTGGCATCCCACGATTCCACTGAGTGGGTGGGGTTACATTATTATGTATGCAAATGTTATGTTAATCAGTGTACAGATTTGTACCTATTTTTCATGGGTCTTTGTCCAGATTTTTGATGTTTCCAGGTTGAGAGGTATGATGACTGTGTGTGTGTACTCCATGTGGTGACACTGTTAGTCAATGTGATGTGGGATTTACTTTTACTACTGTATGACATATCACAATGACAACAGTATGGGCATTACACGTCAGGTAGCTGTGTGGCAAATACATATACATACATGTGACCTCAATTATTTCATAGGTGGGAACCCTGCTTTCTCCATGAACACATCTGTTATCTTTGTCAGAGTGTGCTGCCACTTTTCAGACCTTAGGTTACATCTGTATGCTTGTGACAAGCCTAGCCACTGCAGTGATCCCTGGCCTACGTCATCCATTTCACATACACTCATTATGGTTTTTATTGAATAGTGTGAGTGAGGGTTTATGCCTGAGGTATATTTGAAACCTGTTCAAAAGCAGCAAGGTCTGTCAAAGATGTTGATTTATTATAGGTGTGCAACAACCTTTGTGGATATGCATGCAGATCCCTTATTGCTTATGTGATCCACAGAGCGATTTCCAAACCCTTTAGAAATGTGATTATCAAAGGAGAGATGACGTAACACATGGCTCTATGTATACATCGGTACCTGTTCAACATATTGGGGGCTACTACCTATGTGGTACTCTGGGGATATTATGTTTTGTAAAAGTGGATGACTATGCTTTATTTGGCTTATAGCTTTACAGCATGGGTTTGGCACCAGGTATCTGTCTGTATGATACCCTTTTGGAGGATGTGTGTGTCATCTGGAGAATGCATTATAGCCTCACAGTGTGCATTGCCAAATGTGGCCAGACATATCCCTACTGTGTTTGCTTGTACCTAAGAAAGCTATATGCTAAACAGGAGTGGTCCCAGGACTGAGTGCAGGTGAATACCACTGGTTACTGGCATAGAATAGTACTTGGAGGCTGCAAATGTTACTCTGTGTCCCACATCTGTGTGTCAGTTGTCAAGACATCATCTAACAATTGTTTATGGTCAGGCTGTTGAGGTTATGTATACTACCAGAATGCAAACCAATGACAGATAGTAACAGTATCACCCACAGCACAGTGTCAAACCATGTCATACACACACACGTGTACTCAAGTTCCAAAATGTGTGTAGTACAATGCATACTGGCCACCAATAGAAACTATGGAGTGTTAACACTGTCTAATACAGGGCATGTCACCCTGCCCATGTGTCCAATATGCATGTACATGCAGACAGTGCACCTCAACCATGTTCACAAATGTACACCTGCAAATTTGTGCTGCACACATCCCACTCTTACTGTCCACTCTCTAACACATGCTGACAAAACTACACACATCAGCCAAGTGGCACATGGACAGACAATACACAATTGGAATAAACACTGGTGTAAACAATACTACATTGATAATTATAGCTTTAATGCATAATGCCTGCTCAGCTACACCTTCAAGGATATCATTACACTTTACTGCTGACAACATGCTAACATTGCTATTCTGTTATAAAGTCACCCTGTGCATCAGCACCATGTTAGCCTGTTCCTGCATCAATGTTGCAGATGACAGGAGGTGGCACAGGTTTCATCATATACACAGGGTGTGTTGTTGGTTTGCCAGAGGCCTACATTGAGCCATACAATCGACATGTGTGTGTGAGTGTGTGTGTGAGGTCCAAGAGTACTGTTATGGGCCAATGTGGATGTAATGTGTGCGGGTATGTGTTTGCCCTAGGTGCATGCACACAGTTCCACCATGTGGCTGCCATATACAGGGATTTGTGGGACAGCTACATACTGTACCTGGCAGGCTTTACAGATCACCGTCACTGGCCATGGATACGGGACCTGTGCCTGGCAGGGGTGCTACAGACAGTATCAAATACTAATCCAGACTGGGTAGTATCCTCAGAGGTTGACATATGTACATTGGATCCAGGTCCCTGCTGGGACTGGCCAGAGCCACGTGCACATGGTCTTCTAGGATGGTCTATGGACAGCCCATCCCCAACATTGCTGGGGCTGCTACTGGCACTACAGGAGCAGCTATGACTTGATGGACGTCCACAGCGACTGCCAACTTATGATGTTGCTGGCATATGTCCATGTCGATGTTTCAACTGTCCTGCACTGTCCTGACACATGGACATGACATTGTGGAGGACATCTAATGTCTCACCCCAACGTCTATCAATGACCTCAGTGTAATTATGGATGACACCTGCTAGGTCACGGATATTGTCATTTAAAGAGGTGTTATGAGCCCTCTGTGCCCTTAGTCCCTGTCTGGTGTACCGCTCCATATGTGCCTGTGCCTCCATGACAGCCTGGAACATGTGTGTGGTTGTAAGAGTTATGGCACATCTGCCAGCATGATGACAAGCAGTGCTCTGACGAGAACCCCTGGACATCTGCCTATGTGGTACCATTCCAGACATCTGGCTATGGCTGCTGTGTCCTGATGCATGTGCCATAGATACCACACTGTCCTAGCCATTGCCGACTGTACACTGTCCCTCTGCTAAGGGCACTGGTGATGATGGATGTACAGGCAGCATGACTGTGTGCATGGATGGGGTGGAGACTTGTGTACTGTCAATTGGTGACCCAGCAACAGACCCTGACAAACATGCCTGTGCCTCATCACACCTATCCTCATTATCACTATTTGTGTCAGTGACATCAGGTTCCCTGCTGACTTGAACCAGCCCAACCTCAGCACCTGTGAGAGTAAAACAGGAAACACACTTTAAGACCTGTACATGATGTCAGAACACATGAACACATGAACACATGCACACATACACACATGCACACATGAACACATGAACACAAGCACACATGCACACATGCACACAGATACACTCCTCACTAAAGCAGACACACACACACACACACACACACACACACACACACACACACACACACACACACAAACACACACACCACCACCAGCAATCTCAGAACATACTCAATAGCAGTTGATAGTGGGGTACAGTATCACAAGCCAAACAGTCATATCACACATGTCAGCATGCAGGACATGTGTTGCTCAACAGCATGCAGTGCGAGTTTAGACAGTCCTTGTTACTAACAGTATACATGGCTTTGTTGCATGTGTTTTGTTGTTCGGTGATTGGCTTCCCCCTGGAATGCAATGTATACATGGACACAACATTGCTGTGCAAGTATTAAAAACTCTTTAATGTACTTTGCACCATCACTCACAGATATACATACCATGGCTGGATGTGTATCTGTGTGTCACATAGATATCCATTTCTGATTAGAGCCTCTGTGTCTTTAGCAAATAATTGTGGACACAGTTTTAGCTCATGCATGATGTGTATACACACAAGATCAATGGTGCATGTATAACTGATGGAATACCATCAGTCCACATACAGTAGTTATGGTGAGTGTAGATCATATTGTGGACATGCCAGTGTCATCCATGACATGGCATGCTAAAACACAACTGCATATTTAAACATCACACATACCCAATGTGTGTCATATGACCTAGCCACTCAATAGCATTACAAGCCATATATGTGTCGGTTGTGCAAATGGTGATTGGTATGCATATTGTTTATAGGTGCATATGTTTGCACACACACAACATTGAGGTGTATAGCAATGAAAGCTATGTGTAGTACTGTGGTTACAATAACTGGATGGGGTGTAGTACCATAAGCCATCATCATGAAGCATCATGTTGTCACTCAAGGCTACAAATGTGTCCCAAACCAGCACCTATCATGCTGTACCAGAACTGCCCTACCATGGCTACATTCACCATTTCACAGCCAGTTGTTACATGGGTTTGTAAGGAGGCCAATTAGGAGCATTGCCTAACATGAATGTGTTGTGTGTTGCAGTGTGTTTCACTGCCCCATGATAGGCCTCTACACCTTGGTTATATTATGTGCACTGTGAGGATGACATTTGGGATACTGGAGTGTGACTTTACAGAGGGTTTGTGAATACTTCATGTGTAGCATGTTAACATGTTCTCTGTATGACATAGTTGTGTATGTTGTGTGCATGCATATAGACTCTGCCTATCCAATGGTCACTACAGTGTAGCCACATTTGTTTGAGATGGTCTATGTATTGCATGTGTTTGAGGCAGCTAATCACATTACTGAGATGTGTGTAGTCTCACAGCAAACATGCACAGCATGCATTATGCGTAGGTGTTACATGTGTACATGGCCTACACCTTAACTATGACATGCACTTTTTATTTGCAATAAAAAATGTAAAACACACTCACCAGCATGTGTCTGCTGCCTTGCTGTCACACCAGGGGGACCTACATGGATATGAGACAGTTTGTCAGTGTCGACAACTGTGGCATTGCTACTGTGGGTTTGCAGTCTTACAGTAGTACAACTGTTTACATTCACAGGCCTACAGATTATGTTCCAAATGATCAGTATTCCACAACAACAGGCTCCACATCTTCTAACAACACAGTACACATCTCACATATGCATGATCTACCAATAGAGGTAACAGTAGTCTACAGATATGCCATATTACCTGCACGCTCCATGTGTTCTTGCTGGGTGGCCCCAACCTCCATCAAGGTAAATGTCTGTTGTTGTTGGGCAGGTGCCACTGGGCTCAGGAGCAGCTGCTCCACTCTGGTGAGGGGGGGATGGATGTTAACCCCACCACCTGTTGCAAGCTGTTGTCTACGGACATCATAAGCACGCTGCTGTACATGTCTAAATAAATCACTGCAGTGATGGCATACCTGCTCATATGTCTGGTTATGCACGCCTATGTCATTTACCCTCCAGACAACATCTTGCCACAGTGCAGTACGCTCATGCTGGTCTTGGCTGGTTCTCGAGAATAGTAGGCTGTAGTGCTGAAGCAGACAGCTGGTAATAATGTCATCCTCAGCACTACTGTAGCTAGGATTATGATGGTGGGCCATGATCCCGGGAAGACAAAGAAAAAATATGTCTGAGCAAGTCATATGGCACACTTAACATTATACAGTACAGATATCACTGAACTCCCATATATAGCAACCTATTAGGTGACTGAGATTAAGCACTTTCAATACTACTTATCAGTGCTCACCCCACAACTGCTTGAAAGTGCCTGGCATGCTCTATATAATAAACCATGTTCTGCACAGCAACAAAATAAAATCACTATATAAGACTATACAACAGTACATGGCACACTGTATGAGACACAATGCACCACCTAGCCACAGAAGGTATAGATCACGTGAATGCATAAAGAAATATGTCATCCATCACAATGTTTGTAAAGTCGAGTTACAGTATTACCATTATACCGCACAACTTGTTGATGGCAAACCCGTGGCCAAAATATGTGCACAATTGTGGATATAGGTGGCATACTGCTGTAGTAAACTATACATGTTGCTAGATACGCAGTTATATCTTGTAACACACATATGACAGAGAACATGTTACAGCCATACCCACACACACATCAGACATAATTACAAGACACAAAGGTATGGCAACCCAGATAAGCTTTACGTGTGTACCATACAGTACTGTGTGTCAGTACTTACAAAACCTTAAGCCTGAGGAATGTAATCTGTGAGGACTACAGGGACCACACAAAACAATGGTTCCAAGCAATGTGGGCATACACCATACTTTGCTGTTTAGGCCTACAGCTTCAAGTAGTACTACAGTTCATACAGGATTTGGATTCAACATCAGTACCAATCAATAAGCATACATGTAGTGCTTTAGCCTCCAATGACACACCCCAGTTAACACCAAGGGACTACATCAGACTGTACGCCACAGTGCTTTATCTGCCTAGCAACAGCTTTTGCTGGTATCAAAGCAAGGACACATAATACCATGACAGAAACAGCTTCCAACTAAGCTATATATATATATACACATCTTTGACACATTCACCAACACATTGAACATCACACCCAGTCAACTTTACATAGAATCTATTGCAACAAGTAGATGTGGGTGTGTGTGACTATATATGACTCTCTCTCTATACATATATATATATATATATATATATATATATATATATATATATATATATATATCCATACATATACACATCCATTGGTGTACATATACATATACATATAGGCACATATACAGTCCACATTTCATGGTGGGAATATCAATTATACAAAGGATGTGAGGTATACAGTAATGTAATAATATTGCACAGTCTTGTGAGAAATACATTGAAAGTGTTCTCAGCCCAGGTAGCTTTAGCAGGCCTCACTGGCTGCAACATTGCAAACTGAACAAAACACACACAGTGCTTAACCACCACATGTCATATACCAGCACTGTATGCTGTCTTGTTTGTCACACACTCAAACCTACATACAAATATGCACATAACAACCTTCACCAAAATATATATGTCCACCCTTCACAAACAGTTGCAATATGTCCCTTGCTCTATGCACATATACAGATGTTAATATATATGACACATATATATCTCTCCGTATGTGTGTGCCATACACACACAAGGTCCATACTGTTGTAAGTCCTTGGACCTCACAGCTGAACTGTTGGGCCTTGCTGCAACATGAACAGGTGTCACATGTGAACACACAGTATCATTAGAGGGGGTGTATATAGCTACAAATGCTAGATTAGCATACTAGCCTGGTACAGTAGTTGCCAGTGCTAAGCTAAATTTTAATATGACTATCATGCATGTGTTACTCTGTCACAGCTATGTTTATATAAATGTTTGTGCTAATCCCTCAAACAGCCATTGTCCACACTACTGTACAGAACACAGATAACATGGATCAGATGTTTGACATTTAATGCTGAGCTACATATTTTGCAGTTATGTCCCACTGCACAGAGCTACACACTGAATTGTCCATGGCAGTAGTTAAGCAGGACATCTGTGCATAGATACCTACTGCTGCCACATATGAATGGTTCACATTATGTAGAGTAGTCTTCAAAAACATCTACTACATGCCAGTAAATACATATATGTTACATACCTTTCCTTTGTATGAGTTGTTATTATTTATTTTCAGTTTTCCTTTTGCTTTTCACTCTCTCTCTCTCTCTCCCAGTCTCTGCAATAGAGTGATTGAGTTTGTCGGCAGCAATTACAGCCTGCTTTTATAGGTATTTGCACATGTGCATGTGATGGCCTCTGCACCAATTGGTGGCCAGCATTTGCTAACTGCATGCAGTCTGCTGTGAGGTAATTGCAGTAATCACTGTCATAGCAACCCAATGCTATATATTGCTAACTCAGGTAGGTGTAGCCCTTTCAGCTTTCCAAAATGGGGATCATGCTTGTTTGCTGTGGACATCGTTGTTTACGTCAGAAGGTTGGTATATTTCTTATATCTGAAGCCAGGGGTGTAACCAGTGATTTGAATGTTGTACTCAGACCTGAATGTTGCTGTTTCCAGTACACACTTGTCAGTGTAGAATTGTACTCACCCCTCCAAATGCTAACACAAGATACATGGGAGTATGTACTTTATTTTCTAATTATACAATTAACTGCCATACAAAAGTAGTTATTGATATGTATTCATTTGGCACATGAACTGTTTGTGAACTGCTATACTGCGAATATTAATTTACTCACTTCACTGTGCTTTTTTAGTGTTGAGATTAGCACAGGCTGCTCAAGAAAACTGGACAAATTGCAATACTGAGTATGCCTACCTACATCCTTGGTAGACCCTGAACACACAGGTATATTGTACATTTGGGTAGGGGTGCAGAAGTACAGAGAGCATTATGTATTATTGTGTGAATTATATCTTCCTGGACTTAAAGGGTTGCTGTGTACCTGTTAGTTTATCAAGGCAAGTAGTCTGTCTGCATAGCTTCCAACTGTGGACCTATCCAGATGGTAGCCAGAGGTTAGCCTGTTATTCTTTGTCTGTGCACCACACCGGTCTTTTCAGCACTGGAACAATGGCATTGTCACAGATGGTTGCTACCAGTACATGGCTACATCCTTTGGTATTTCAGTGTTGTACTCCTACATAAGGGTATGCTTCTGGAACTCCTTCCAAAGCTATTTGCACAGTGTGTAACAGCAGAAAAGCTGATATAACTGTGTGTTTCTGCCTCTGCCAGGCCTCTCAAACACTCAGGTACATATTTGAACAGACTTAGGGAAAAGTAGGTAAAAGTGAGGTACACCTTTAAAATATTAGAGAAATTAAGTTGAGACTTTGAGAGAACCAGAGCATATGGATTAATACACCTTCTCTGAAGTACAAGCAGTGTCTAACTCTTACTTATTGTCATTATTCATTAAGTGTAATTCCCCACCTTTCTGCCTAACGTCAGTACTTTTCAGAGGGATTCAGAGGGACACAGCTAGAATTTGTTTCAAAATCAGGGACATCCCTGAAAATTAGTCAAAGTTGGGAAGTATGGCCTCTGCCCTAATCAGATATGCCAGTGTTTGTCCTGCTATGATACTGTGTGAGGGTTGTAAAGTGCTGCTGTAACATAATTTCCTGCTAGAATGGCTGGTTCTCTTATCACAGTCATGTAATGCAATTCCTCAACAACTGCTGGTAAAGATCCACAGAACAAGATTTGTGTTATGGCATTCCTATTTTTCCTTTACATTCACTCATTCTGATGCATAATATATTTATTTCGGCACCAGCTTGTTGTATGTCTACTGTGGCTTAGTGGTACTTCATGGAGTCTAGTGTGTACAAGGTCTGGGGTTCGAGACTGACAGAGGTGTTCTATTTTGCTGCTGAGCAGAACAAGGGCCCTGACATACAGCGTGACTAAGGCACTTTTAAGCAGTTGCAAGCGGGTTTGCGTGGGTTTGTGCGATGCTTAGCAATGCAAAGCTAAGTGCACACAAGCGCACACTCACGCAAACCTGCTAACTACTGCTTAATAGTGCTTACTCCTGCTAACCCCGTGCTCATTTTTTTGAAAGAAAAGAAAATGGGGAGATAGGAAAGTGGTGAAAAAGGGGCACAAAGAGGGAAAGACAGTAGGGGAAAACAGCTCGGGATGTGCAGGACGGGTGTAGGGAAGGTCTATAGCTGCTCATTTCTTTAACTGCAACAGCAGTGCATATGCAATAAAGTTGGAGGGAAATATGAAACCTTCAACCCCTGTGAGAGGGGTGAGGACAACAAAGTATGTTGTACTGACAATTAAACATTAGTTTATGTGTCCAGCGGACATGTGTGCAAAATGGGCAGCTATGTATGGGGCGTAGTTTTTTTTTTTTTTTGTGAGCAGATTGCCCTTTTTTTTTTTAAGGTGAGAGTGGAATGTGGGGTAGGGGAAGTAAGTATATTTGGGGAGGTAGGTTGGGGAGGTAAACAGACAAGACAAACAAGATGCATACAGGGGTGGAATATGACACGTGTTGGGTGAACACCATTGACGGGGAAGGATGTTTGGAAATCGCAAGCCCATGAGCCCACAGATGGCAACAGTGGAATTGAGATCCCCACCCATGGGCAGTCACCACTGCACCTTCACAGCCCAGAGGGTGGCTGTGCTGGGGGCTGCATAGGAGGGGCAGGCTCGCCCATGAGTTGCGCCACTCATGCCACAAGCTGGCATAGAGGATCAGTGACAGAACGCTCGATCTCCCTATGCACCAAAGCCTGGACCGTTCGGAGGGTGATAGGTGGCCCTCCTCTGCCCACGCTTGCATGGGGGGGACAAGACCCGTCCCCTGCAGTGCTTCCACTCGAAGGTGGCACAGGGCCAACAGAGGAGGAGGTCCTATGCTGGGCACCGGACCTGCTGGTGCCAGCTGCCATCGCCAGTTGAGGTGGGACAGGTGGGTCCGCTGGGACCGGCCTTCCCATACGTTCTATGTTTAGGAGGATTTAATGAAAATATGGGTTAGTAACAGTCAACAGCATTCCCAATTAGTTATAACAGCATGCAGAAGTATTCCCATTAACCCAACACACCAGAGTTCCAACAGTTGAACAGCAAGCATGACACATCCGAGAGCACCCCAGCAATACCAGGTTATACCTCATACCATGTTTTTCGGCCCCAAAACTTGGACCGAAGCACAAAAGGAGGGGGAGTATCAGTATTCATCAAAGATACCCACACCTCCAGGTTGGTGGCACAGCACGAAGCATCAGAGACTATACATGTGCAACTAACAGTGGGTAAAACTGCCTTCCAGTTTATAGCCTGCTACAGACCACCCTCCCAAACCCAGGAACCCCATTTGGCCTTCCTGAGAACACTGGAAAATATGAAGGTCGCTCCAAACACCATTATATTGGGCGACTTCAACTACCCAAACATAGACTGGGAGCATTACTCTGGCTCCAACACCCTAGCCCAAAGGTTCCTAGAATTTATAAACTCAAATTCTGTGGAACAGCTTGTTACCACTCCCACAAGAGGGGAAAACATACTGACCTGATCATCACCAACATGGGGACTCTATGCTCCACACCAGAAGTGTATCCCTCACTGGTAAGATCAGACCATAAACTAATCTCACTAGATATTTACATCCCAACCCCAGTCCCTGCCCAGAAAACCACAGTGAAAAACTTCTCTAAAGCAAATTTCACACTCCTCAAAACCAAGGTGGAATTCTTCAAAGCCCCCGGGCCTGTGGAAAATATGGCCCAGACCGCAGAATCCTTTATAAACGCATTCTATGAACACCTTCAGGAATGCATGGATCATGCAATCCCAAACAAAACCAAGACCCAATCCTCCAAAGGCAGGCGTCCTGTCTGGTGGACCCCAGCCATAAACAAACTATACAATAGAAGGAGGAAGCTACTACATGACAGAGCAAAATCCCAAAAAGGGAAGGCATCTCTGTTCAGTATTAGCAAAAAACTACGGGCACTCATAAAATCGTCTAAGGCCAGCTTCGAGAGAAAAATTGCACAGGACACTAAGGATAATCACAAGGCTTTCTTTAGTTATGTTAGAAATCTGGGTGGGAATTCCCAGATATGCTCAGAATTAGTCCAAAATGACAAAAAATACACCGAACCCACAGACATTGCCAACATCATAGCTGACGGGTTCAGCGCAAACCCCCCCCCCCCACCAAAAGGGCAAATATCTATCCCAGCAGAGTGCTGCCCCCCTGACATCTCAGATGCTCAGGAAAGAGCCGTCCTCTCCAAAGCAAAAAACACAGCATCAATGGGACCAGATGGTGTCCCGGGCTGCGTCCTACATGAAATCCAAGAAGAACTAAACCCAAACATAAAACTACTGTTCAATCTCAGTCTTACTACAGGATATGTACCCAAACAGTGGCATACAGCAACAGTGTCCCTCTCCACAAAGGTGGTGCCTCAACGGATCCTGGAAACTATCGCCCCATAAGCCTGACTAGCTTGGTCTGCAAAGCTATGGAAAGGATCATCATGGACCTCATAAATAAATATATTGGGGACCTACAGACACTGGATCCTACCCAGTTCGGCTTTGTTAAGGGCAGATCCTGCCTCTAACCTGGTCAATTTCTTTGAAACAGTCACCAAGGCCATTGACGAAGGGAAGGTGGTCCACACAGCCTACCTGGACCTCGCAAAAGCCTTCGATACAATACCCCACTCGGGCATTATAGATAAGCTCACCAGCTTAAATATAAGCCCCTATGTCACTAGATTGGTTGCAAACTGGCTCAAGGACAGAACCCACATGGTTAGAATTGCTGGAGCCATGTCAGACTCCAAACCAGTTACAAGTGGCATCCCACAAGGCTCAGTCCTGGGATCTCTCTTGTTCGGTATATATTTCATGGAAGTACAGGCCAACACGGAAGGACTGTGGCTGACCAAGTTCGCAGATGACTGCAAACTGGGTGCCATAATCGACTCTCCAGCCAACACAAGCATCCTACAAAAGGGCCTCATAGAAACAGACAACTGGTGCCAGAGCCATGGCCTCAAGCTAAACGCCAAAAAGTGTATAGTCATCCCCTTCGGCAAAAACAAAGTGTTCACAAATTACCACATAGATGGTAATCCATTAAGTACGGAAGAAGTAATTAGGGACCTGGGGACCCAAGTTGATAGCAATCTCTCATTCGACAACCACGTGGCCAAAGTAGTTAAAAAATAATTTTATATAGCCCACCTAATCATGAAGGGATTCACATCTAGATCAGGGGAGGTCATCATGCCTCTTTACTCATCCCTCATCAGGCCCATAATTGAGTACAATGCCCCTTTTGGGATGTACCTTACCAGACACCTGCAGCAACTGGAAAGACCCCAAAAGTACCTCACCAAGAGGATCAAAGGGCTCAAACAGATGCCATATGCTGCCCGGTTAAAGAAACTCCAGCTCTACTCAGTGGCATACTGCCTGCTCAGTGGCGATCTGTGCCTGCCATATAAGTCATGTCCAACCCAGAATTAATGGACATGCTGCACCTCAGAAAATCCAAATCCCATCGAGCTACGTGCTCGAGAGACTTGAACCTCAGCACTGAAATAAATAGGACATGCTGGAGGGACAGATTCAAAACCCAGAGGCTCCCTTCACTCTGGAATAAAATCCCAGTCCAGGTTAGGCAGAGTCCCTCATTGACTCTCTTCAAGATGAATCTTGATGAGTGGATGGGAGATCGTAGATTTACTCTGCCACTGTTAGACAGATGCACAGTATACTAACCTCAAAAAAGGGCATAGCAAAATTCATTTTAAAATGGGTGGCGAAAGCCAAACACACTCTGGCTAGGCTTGTAAATGCCCTAGGGCAGATAGCCTAGTATGAACCTATGAACCTATGAACCTATGCAGGTTTAATTGATGGCAACAGGCCACCAATATTATGGTATTTGAACAAGGCACATGCATCAAGATAAATGCAGAGATTTATAAACCAATAGGACATATGTCCCAACAAATGTTTTGAGATTAGACATACCCACTGAGGTGTGGAATTGCATTTTTTATGCACATACAGTAGGGTGGAAAATGATAGCTCCATTAACAACTTATATATCCTTCTAGTTTATACTACATTCCTATTAACTGCAGTTATATGTCCCCTACATGTATTATTACACCACTCAATCGTCCTTAAATTGTGAAATGGGTTTTGCTACATCTTTATATACATGGGCTGTATCTGACATACAAACTGTCCGGGATGCAGATATTACTGCTACATATTTTGTGAGTTGCTCAGACACACTACTGCTGAGATGATACACTGACAGCTCTTCTTTGCTATACTTATCTAGAGATGTTTAGGTGAAATTATCAGTTATATGTTAACAGCTCCCTACATTTCTGCTAGCACAATGACATTTCTGGGGAACACAATACCAAGCTACTCATGTGCCAGATTAACCTGTACATGCCGGGCATGAACCAACAGTTGAGGACTGTAAATATGCTTAAAAACTACTGGTACTCCCTTCATCCACTTTATATGGGCCTACCCAACTGTGTGTTAACAGCACTTAATACAACAGTACTATTTCTATAATGCAAGAGTGCAACATATCAAAGAAAATGACACAGACACACTCCAGGAATTATACCTTTATTAAAGACTTAAAACACTTTTCTAGAGGCTCTCTCATTTATTTTATATAACAGTACATGCAGAATAATTATTAGAGAATTATTATACCTTTATTTATTGTGTTAAAACACTTTTTTCAGGCTCTCTCATTTATTCTACAGAACAGTACAAGCAGAATAATTACTAATCTGCCTGATGGCACAGCCTTAGCAGCCTATCTGCATAGGCTTGCTGGATCGCAGCATGGACACTTGCAGCTGTGAAGTAAATGAAGTGATATTGAGACATACCTATCCATAGTATAGACTAGAATAGCAATTCTTACATACTTAATTCCATGGCTTCTTACTCAGTAGCGGGGTATTTTCCATGTCACGGGCCTTCTGCATCCACTGGTCCAGTTGATCTGCCTTGCGTCTCTTCAGGTCTGTGTGGTAGTGTCTGACCTGCTCACCAGTCCGAGGGATACCTGTGGCACTGGTGAGTTCATGAGCTAGATGGTCCCAGGCTTCCGCTTTGTACTGGGTGCCTTGGTACTGGCCCTGCAGGAGTCTATCCTCATGATTATGGACAAGGAGCCAAACCATTACTTTTGACTCCTCAATGCTCCAACATTGTGCTCAAAAATGAGAGCCCTCTCCAGCACCGGCCATTGCTGCCTGCAGATGTGAGCTACAACCAGTTATGGCAAGTATTCCCACCTATGGAGCTTAAATATGCATCATTTCCCCCACTCATTTGTGATTGGCCAGTTTTGAAAAAACTCAGCTGAAGGCACACTTACTTAGCAATGGGTAAACTTCCATTGATATGTATGTGTGTGTTGAAAGTGCATGCTTATGCAAAGCTGTCATGGCTTAGTGGTTCAGTACTGTGATTATGGTGCACAGTATCCCAGGTTCGAGGCCTGTCATTGCTTTTTATTTTACTACTGGTCAGACCGGCTAGGAGGTGTGGCTGTGTTTAGCCAACTTTGCTCAACTTTGCCTGACATTGCTCTATGTTGTGCTACGTTGCTCAGCGTTGCTCTACGTTGCTTGTCATTGCCCGCCGTTGTGCTGGTTAGCACGGTGCGCAGCTAAGCGCAAACATGTTCTGTTTGCGCTAGTTTACACAATGCGCAGCTCCGTACAAAGCTATTGCGCTAGTTAATGCATTGCTCAGGTATGAGCAATTATATTTAAATATGCTTAATACTGGTAAACTTTGCTTAGCAGTGCTTCCTCACATTGCTTAAGATACGTTACTTATGCATCCATCAGTATGCATAACCATTTCACCTTTATATATATATATATATATATATATATATATATATATATATATATATATATATATATATATATATATAAATAATTTGTTCACTACTACATATGCCATTTCAATGCTTTTAACTAAAATTTAAATGCTAAATGTCAGAAATTATTTTTATATACAGATTTCCAACAGAAAATAGAAAGGGGAGTGGTAGGACTCGGACCGGGAATGCCTCCTCTTTGTGCGAAGGCTCTACCACTACGCTATCGCTATTTTGCTTAATTGGCATATAAGTTTCTTATTATCCTCTTCAATGTCTTAACTGCTAACTGTAGCTAAGCAATGGGCATACCCACACAAACACGCACAAATACGGGCAGCTATATCGAGAATAATAAAAAAAAATAAAAGTTTTACATTTTATAATTATACAGGGGTTTAGAATGTGGGGGAGTGCAGTGTTGAGTATGTACACATTTGAGCGGACTCGCTCATGTCAGTTGACATTTCTTGATTGAGAGACTTGCAGGGACGTGGATTTTTGGACTGCTCGGCAGTCCGACACACCCCCTGCACTCCTGCATGCTCTGTGTTAGCCTTAGAGTTGAGGCAGAGTGCCCTCATTAATATGCATGGTGCGCTGCCGTCTTACTCTTAGACTGGTGTTTCCATTTAAAACTTATCTAGTCTTACATGGAGGATTAGTGAATTCCTGGGTATGTCTTTCTCCTTCTGCATCTGTTAGAGTTTGCATATATGAATCTCACTGTGTGTGTGTTTAGACATCCAATACTTACATAATGTGTGTTCTGGATGAAAAGATATGTCCTTCAACAGCAATTACATAACCTACAGCAACTATGAAACTATTATGGAGGAACTGTTTAACATCAAAATCAAATAACAATACTAATAGTAAAACAAATATAAATTAATTTAACAGATACTCATTTTCTAAGGGTAATAATGCCCTCCAGGGTAAGCATTATAGGGGAAATAAATGGCATTCCATTGGTAAAGAGGCTACTCTTTTATTTCCCCAGTAACTCTCAATGTGTTGGGCATTATTGCTTGCTTAAATGTATACCCAGTTATGTGACATTGTTTAGATATATGTTACAGAGGAATGATAAGCCAATAGGTAATTAAAAATAGCAGACAAAAAGGTAAAACTTAAACTGCCTTATCATATCTTATACAATGCCACTCAAAAATTAAAAATGTGTGCCCGTAACTCTCTGTCAAAAATAAGGTCTCCTGTATGTAACTAACTCCAGATCATCAGGTCTCTGAGAAGTGACAGGCAGTTAAATGGTAATTTTATGTGGATAGCAGACTCACATAAAAATGTTAGCTTTTGGGTTAAAGCTTACAACAGAAGTTCAGTAAAACTAAATAAAAATTGAATTAAATAGATAAATCTGAAATAATATCTGTAGCCTCAGATTTTTCATGCATGCCATAAGGTACTGTTTTATCTTAATAATTTCCATAATTAGAGTACAACTAAAAGACTATCTATAATTCACTTTAGAATTTAAAGAAGTAAAACTGTTTGGTAATATAAGCCTGCAAATTATGAAAATTTAAGTCACTGTGTTCATTTAAAGTGCTTTTTTTTCAAAGGGGCTTGACCTCTGAACTTCAGATGTTGGGTCTGTACCCGCATACCCACACTATTTATATATACTAACTCTGAGGTCTCTGTGCCTCAAAAAAGATACAATTCCAGAATTCCATAATTCCCTGTCATCACATTTAAATTCTCAGAATTCCAAGGATCAGAATCTTAAACATCTAATGGAAGATCAAGAAAAAACGAATAGGCCTAAGTAATATAATTCTAATTCGAAATGTTATAAACTACCCCAGGATTCATGAAGCTCAGTGCAAGGCCGGCAGTAGGCTTGTGCCAACAGTGCAGCATGAAGATGGCACAGTTGCGCCAAATGCATATTAATGAAGGCACGCTGCCGCCACTGCCACGTGCACAGGAAAGGTGCGCGAGTGCATAGGGCGTGTCGAAATGCCGCATGGAGGCGTGGAAATGCCAGCTGTTGACGTGCAACATAAAATGCTTGCATATAACAAGTTGCAAGATAGTAATCACATCTGTCAGTGTCCGTGGATACTGAAACGTATGCAAAGCATGCAAGAAAGTTCCTGTGAACACAAAATGAAGAAGCAAACACAAATGCACGGTAGGGAATAACAAGTCCCTATCTCGCGAACAAATGACATGGAAAACCATGTGCCCGTAGTCCAATGCAGTGTAGATAGCTATACCAAGTGGAAGTGAAATGCATCATATGTTAGCGAGCTGCCAGTAGGTACGTCCAGCCCAATGGTTAGGGTCACCAGCTGACCCATAATGTGAGGGAGGGTACACAGCTGGGCAGATGTGTCCATAACAAAATACACAATAAATGTACATATCTAGCGACTGTATGTCCGGATCATATCCCACAAGGCATGTAATAGTCACATACAAAAGGTATGTCCATATTTCACATACCAAATGTGACAGGAAATAAATAAGCATGTAAACGAAACAGAAGGAGCATATAAAGAGCTACAACAATAAGGAAACATGTAGGCTGAAAGGAACAGTATTATCCATACTGTTGACTGTGGGGACGTGCTGTCAAGTACAGTCAGATATGTGTATGGAATATATCCCATCCCGGACATAGGAAAAGGTGGCATCCTACCAATGATTAGAACAGTCAGCCAAAATCTGCAAATCAGCGGTACAAGCCGAACTTGTCAGGATGTGTCACAGTTGAACGGGTAGTACCAGGGCATACCAACCATGTAATGAAAGTTAAGTATGGGCATGTACCTATGTGTGTGAGGTATAGCATGTGGAAAGCAAACATGGCAGGGTAGTCAACACAACCATACAGGTACCTGACATATGTAGGGTATTCAATGTGTTACTCTGGCCGTGTCATGGGCCAACAACCAAAGCAGTGATGTATGGGGTGTGAGGAATATGTGTGTGTGTGTGTGGGGATGGGTAATGGTACAATCCTCCAAGGCAATACTGTGTCGTATGCAGAATAGGTGAACCGGAGGTATATGAGGGAGCAGCGGGTGAAGCAGAAAGAAACACAAAAACATGTATAAACAGCTGCAATACAACCAGACGGGCCATACTGTAGAACACAATCCCACAAACATATGAATATTGAAATGTGCAATACAAATGTATAGACATGTCACCGGCACATACCCACAGATTGGTCCTGATGGAACTGGCCATAACAAATGCAACACACCTGGATGCACAATGGACTACCCAGCATGCCCTCCACATCACACAACCCGCTCCCTTACCTGAACGTCCACCAAATCCAGCCATACTTGGCCTACTGGTTTGGTGCAGCCCCATCTACACATAGGTACCACTACGCATATGTAGTAGGTAGTGTCACCCTAGGCAGTTGCAGGATTGCACACAATGTATCCCTTGCATGTAAAACCCCCAGCACATTTTCATAATGGCAGAAGAATGTTCGGTATATCTCTTGTTTTGGTCTTGTTCAATTTTTGGGATATCCCTCATGGGATAAGTAACCTGTGTAAACATTAGAATGGAAGACACGAAGTCCAGTCCTGTAGATATCTGGACACAATTTGGAATGTGCATTAGTCATGCACGACACTGTCCAGCCCTAAATGGTCATGCATAACCTACTACCCAGGATCAAACAACCGCCCGTGTGACGCACGTGTTCCTACACGAATAAGCGAGAGAATATATTGCACTCATTCACATAGTGGCACATGGTATAAGGGTGATGAAGGCACTGACGTAAGCAGGATACCCCTGATCCACTGTGTGAGGGACAATTAATGTGTGTGTAGGTGTGACCTGACCAACAATGGTACAATGCCAAACGTCATGTGACCGTAGGAAATAACTATGCACCATAGTGCATGTAACAGTTGCCTAAAGCGGTCACGTCAGGACAGAATAAACATAATTCGTACAAGAACCAGGCAAACAACAAAAGTGCCAAAGGTATAAGGCACACAGTTAGGAAAGAAATGAATGTTCTAAACCTGCACTGACCATGGCTATGTGCTGGCCCAAACAATCTGGTGTCCGCAGTTGGGTTATCATCTGTCCCGCTTTGCTAGGGACAATCCATCATTGGACAGTTGTGTCCTGACAAAAGACATTTCAAATGGCAAATGTCCTGGGATTGCAGGACATAATTATGTCCCATATGTTATGTAATAGTAGCAGAAAATAATTATTGCAGTATCTACAATACCTAAATGTTACAAGAAACAGAATAAGCAACCAAACCGCTACAACAATAGGCTTTTATGCAGGCAAATAAGTAAAGTTCTATCGGTTGTACTGACCGTGGGTATGTATCGGCTTGTAAAATCTGATGTGTGTTTCAAAAATGTCCCATCTTGGCCATTTGAAAAGGTGCCAACCCTAGTCAGCAGAATACAGCACAACCTGTACATATGACAATGTCAACAATACCAACGGTCAGAGCTTCGTACAATAACTGGCCAGACCCTTAAAAACTCACAAAGCCAGTGACCTTTGGGGGAAAGATGTTGAATGAGAATGACTATTTGCAACATTGAAGAGTAATAAATGCATTTAACTGCAGAAAATTAGTAGTATTACGAATCTGTCAACACGTTCCAAGTTAATAGTACTAATATGGTAGAAGTGTCCATGATTGTCCCTGAGTTGTCATAACCTTGTCCCTGTCACTGTAGACATGAGTCCCCGAGTATCAGAGAGGTCCATACACAGAAATACACCAACCAACTGTCCCATCTGTTGACAGGACTATTGCATACCTGTAGTGAATTCATAACAGATGTCCAAAATAATATTCATTGTATGTACAAATGAATGAAATAGCCAAATGGGAAGGGAAACCACCCCCCCCTCCAACATGCATTATGTAGTGGAACCACTCACCTCCCTAAATTATGTAGCGCCGAGTCAATAATGTGGTCAGAGGTGCCCAAACACCTGCATCTGTAAACACAGGTAGAATGTTAAACTGTGGACTAACTCTGTCCATTTGCTACATCTGATCTTTGAACAGTGCCAGGGCAGTGCTAGTCACCAGTCAGCCGAGCCTAAACCCGGACCAGCACTTGAAAACCTTGACAATGAAACATGCGTATGTGTGAGGACTATAAGCGTAGGAGTTATGAATATCCTTGGAGTGAGCAGACTTGCAGCACGGATCCAGAGCAGTAGGAAACAGGGAATGTCCTAATTGTAGTACTGCAGTTTTCCCAGCACGAGAATGGATGCCTGCTGTGTAAGGGAAGCGGTGAGGCATATGTCAGAGTAGCTATGAACCATGGGTATACATATAAATGAGCCAGAACACCAATAGTGTAGTGGTTACAGCATCCGCCCAACGTAAAGGCATTCCCGGTCCAAGTACGACTATAGCACATATCAATTGTGTAATGAATGCCTCTGTGCTGTAAAGCCAACATTTATACATGTAAAGGTAACCAGATTCCATCAAAGTGGTACTGTCATAAGGAATAAGGCACATGTAATCCTAAAGACGTGCTTGTAAACATATGTAACTCAGAATAAGTAGATGCAAGTGGGCCTGCGCGGGTGTACGCAGCTATTAGCATAGCAAATGTATGTTGTCTTCTACAGCTGTGACTTTCATATATATATATATATATATATATATATATATATATATATATAGTTAGATAGATGTGTGTATAGATAAATATCCACAGACATAACAGAAATATGCAATTATATATCGACATATTTATCAATATATACACATATATATGAATATATATATATATATATATATATATATATATATATATATATATATATATATATATGTACACACACACACATATATATATATATATCCACATTTTTATATATATATATATATATATATATATATATATATATATATATATATATATGTGTATATATATATATATATATATATATATATATATATATATATATATATATATATATATATATATATATATATATATAGATAGATAGATATGTTAGGAATGCTGACAGACGAAAGCAAACCAAAGGGTTGTGAGGGGAATCCAGAGCAAGTTAGGAATTATGAAGTGCTCACAGCATATGTCACATAAAGCTGCACAAGTGTGAGTACAGCACCGCTCTCCACACCAGAGGCAGGGCTATACCAGTGGCCATAACATTGCGGAAGTGCTATGTCAACATTGTAAACAGACGGAATGTAGGACATGTTGCGGCCACCTACACTTGTAACCCACAAATCTTTCGTACTCCATAACACCAGGAAAGGCACGTATGTGCAAATATGAATGGATGGTGAGCCTGTGAATACACGAGGCAATACAAAATGTGTGTAGGGCCCCAACACTCATGAGAGGGCAATGTGTAAAGGTGTGTCATGGCTGCGATATCAGGTGTATAATGGCTGTTATGCAGGGAAACTCAACACGGGTGTGCAGGAGAAACTATTAATATGTGAGTATGGACACAGGAGTGATAGGGTATGTTGCGCCGGGTGCAATGGAGCGGCCCGTGGAGGTCAGCTAGTACTTAGGTGCGATTCCCAGATAGAGCGTCATTTGCGTGGAGACATGCGTGAATGAGCGTATCGTTGTAGGACATTGTGCGTCAGGTCTGGCAGCCCGGCACATAAAACCTATACGCCACCCATGAGTGAAACGGAGTTCTGCTGTGACAACCCCATACCGGGAAAAGCAGAAAGACACAACTACATGAAGACAGCAATTTGTCAACGTACAGTCACAGTAACACAAACACACATCCTATCAACAATAATAATATTAATGCGTACAGAAACAAACAGGAAAAATAGGCTGCACATACGAGGAATATGTCGAATGACAATATCACAACCCAGTTAGCAGCGGCAACCCAGACATGAAAAACGAGCGACATCTGTCCACTGCATAACATGCAATATACTGAGCACAAGTTCACCGGAGTGAAGTGTCGGTGTCAGAATGACTAAGGCAATAGTATGCTGTTGAAGCAGGGATAAAACCAATACGCATGTGTAAGTGTCCATGTCCAGGAAATGTATAGGTTAACGGACACACAGATGTATATATAGCTAAAAACGTATATATACACATAGCTATATGAATTTACATACACATATATATCCATACGGATATATATATATATATATATATATATATATATATATATATATATATATATATACACACACACACACACACACACACACACACACACACACACACACACACAAGGATATACTACGGATATATATATATATATATATATATATATATATATATATATATATATAGATATATATACACAAACAACAGGTAGTGATATATACACATACACACAAAACAAACTATACGTCAGTGTAGATATACACATTCACATAAATAGGTTACTTCACAGCAATTAGGGGTAACATATTTACAGCCCGGGCATTTGTGACTGGGAGATCCAGTAAAGAAATGTTGTACCCCCCACATCGCCCAGTTAGGCCTGACAGACATACAGACAGGCAATACAGAGCAATACACTGCTGCTGTCCAAAACACCAGTAGGAAAGGACCAGTGGGAGAGTTCTGCAAGGTCTACACTTTAAACATGGACAATGGTGTCCCTTGCGGGACCCCAAAAATTCAGGGTATGAAAGAATCTGCTGACATTATTACGAGCAGGATGTAGATGTAAGTGGAACAGTAGGTTGTACAAGTGTGATAATACATGGATTGACAAAACGTACGACATGTGTCCTGAGATGGGGAGAGTGGGCAATGTGTAGGGGTGTGCTCATACCCCAGCTGTGCTTGCAGTAAGTATTTGTCATGACTGCTGTAGAGGGGTTCCAGGTAGGTGGACCATGGGTATGCATTAATGGGCTTAAGTGTGCAGGTGCTGCTTGGCAGAGATGTAGTAGGCCCGCCCAGTGGAAGTCATTAATATTCCTATGTGGGCATAGCATACGCCTACACCTCCCAAACCTGAAGAGCACATCTACCGGATAGTTTGTAAACCTTCGGGGAATACATAGATACCTACACAGTGCCGTGTACCCAATTAGCATGGACGTCCATAGTTATGTATCAGAATGTAACAAAGTCCAACTAAACACTGCCAGAACTACTGATATTAGGTGAACAGGTGGCGGAATGCAGGTAATGACAGATGACAACATGTATGAGTCATACGCGGCATGTACCTCGACAAATGTGAATGAATACATATGTTCTATGACTGTGAATGCGTCTGGTTAATAGACCCAATCATCTAAACGTGTCCCGCAGGGTGTTATGCATTGTTCCTGATACAGTGTTCATTCACACCCATTGGTATGTGAGTTCTGCTACTGACGGAAAGTGCATAAGTTGCTGACCACCTCAGGTAGATGATAGCATAATCGAAGAGGTTAAACACCCATACGCCTGCGAGGGACACATCCGTCTGGGCAGTTTTGTCTTGCAAAACGACAGTTATGGCACATGGCCTGTGCATACCTCTCAACTGTCCCTGATTTTCAGGGCCGTCCCTGATTTTGACTCAAATGTTAACTCTGTCCCTCTTAATCCCTCCTAAAACTAGTGACATTTGGAGGAAAGGTGGTGAATTACACTTAATGAATAATGACAATAATTAAGAGTTATAAACTTCTTTTACTTCAGAAAATGTGTATTAATTCATATGCTCTGATTCTGTCAATGTTTCAAGTTAATAGCACTAATATTTTAAAAGTGTCCCTGATTCTCCCTGATTTTTTCTTGACTTGTCCCTGATTCTGTTGAAATTTGTCCCCAATTGGTTGAGAGGTCTGGGCCTGTGAGTTCGGGAATGGAGGCTATATAGTGTGTGTAGTGGTGTCAGACATCAATTTGTTGTATCAGTAACAGCTACAAGTAATAGGAAACAGTATTATCAATTATAATGCTACATGAATAACCTTAATGTATGCAAACCATGGAGGTCGTCCGTGTACTACTGGCTGTGGGTCAGACCTCTCAACCAACTGGGGACAAATTGCAACAGAATCACGGACAAGTCAAGAAAACACAAGGACAATCAGGGACACATTTAAAATATTAGAGGTATTAACTGGAAACATTGACAGAATCAGAGCATATGAATTGATACACATTTTCTTAAGTAAAAGAAGTTTGTAACTCTTAATTACTGTCATTATTAATGAAGTGTAATTCACCACCTGTCCTCCAAATGTCACTAGTTTTAAGAGGGATTAAGAGGCATAGAGTTAAAATTTGAGTCAAAATCAGGAACGGCCCTGAAAATCAGGGACAGTTGAGAGGTATGCTGTGGGTATGTGTTGCCTCACCAAATGTGATAGCTCTACATATAGGGTCTATAGGGCAGCCACCAGTCTGAATGGCCAAAGTGGAACCTGCTCTGTAGAACTGTCAGATGTACCAGGGCAGAACATACTTACAGCCATGCATAGTACAGAAATATACATATCGGAGCAAATCAAAGCGTAGTCTAGAAGCAGTATAGTTGCTTATGCTACTACATATGACATATCGACGTGTCAGGTATACAAGACCTGTAACAAGCAACCAGTACAGACACCTACAACATGAGAAGGTCCCCTAATCAGCACAGTTGCAATGGCTAGAGTATTGTCCATTCCTCTCAACTGTCCCTGAATGTCAGGTACATCCCTGAGTTTGACTGAAAGTCTAACTGTGTCCTTCTTAATCCCTCCTAAATGTAGTGGCTGTTGAAGGAAAGGTGGTGAATTACACTTACTGACTAATGACAATAAGTAAGAGTTATAAACAACTGTTACTTCAGAATATGTGTATTATGTCATATGCTCTGATTCTGTCAATGTGTCAAGTTAATAGCACTACTTTTGTAAAAGTGTCCCTGTTTTTCATGACCTGTCCCTGAGTCTGCAGAAATGTGTCCCCGATTGGTGGAGAGTTCTTGTATTGTCACATGTGATGTGTGATGAGGGACTGTCCCATGCAAAGTGGGAAAGGTGTCACTCCTACAGTCTCCCGTTGTGCAATCTGAAAGGTGGTCAACGTGCAGTTGGTATGTGGTAGCATGACTCGGCAGACAGCTGCGTTAACAAACTCAAGTCACATGTCAGCATTGCAGAGTATCAGTTCCCATGTATCAGGCAGATGGGAGCAGATCGTATGAGGAACACGCATATAATATGAGTACATCACTGGACAGGCCGCCGAGTCCGTACATTCGAATGGCTGCCATCGCAAAATGGTTACACATACCCGATACTGTAGTCATGTAGTCCGATGTAATACGCATCACAAGGGATCGCTCACACCCAGCGTGAGTGACAAATGTAATCTGAAATGTTGGAGAGCGAGCGGCTGTAAGCGTGTTTGTCTACCAGTATGCCAGTAGTGCCCTGTCAAAGAAATATGGAGTGTAAACATGTATAAGGTGCTGTGACCAGAGGTCAGCAGTGCTTAACACTGTGGAAACCCACACACAACAGCTCCCACCTGCTGGACTGTGCCTTACCCGGTTTGTATCCAAAGGTGTCGGCCTGTCCGCAAACAAAGAACCGCCCTATACACGTGATGGTAGAAGTACCCTGCGCACATAGCTCATGTGAATTAACAATAGACCATTGCATATGTACAGACAATAGACCGCAAACACCATACAGCGCAGACATCCAACAGTATAGCAATGTACTGGCAGATATGTCCGGACCACTGGTGTGTGCATGCCTGGCCATCCTGTGGTTCAGTGTGTCAGCATGCCCAGTATGACTGTTACGCATGTTGTAGACTGACAATACCGTCATGTATGTGAGCATGCAAAGTATGGTCAACTGTATTGCATGTGTCACATGTCTAGATAGTTAGTACTGTGTTGCTGACCCCTTCGTTCTACACAGACAGGTGACATACTGTGTCTGCAGGGTAGCTAATGGTCATGTGGCATTGACAGTTGCTACATGTCTGTATAGCATGGGGGGACATGCAACCACAACCACAGTCCTACACAGCACCATGGGTGGTGCACATGACTCTCCCATGTGTAGGTGTGACGGGGGCACAGCCAACAGTTGTACACATCTGCCGCTACTGTACTAGTCTGCCGGGTACTCCATGTCAGTGTGTGGACCTACCTAAATTGCTGGTTGGAGGGATACCAGGGTATGTCAGTTCCCAGTATTAATTACCAGCACAGTGGTGTTGGACATCCTATTACACATCCTACATCAAACAGCCTGGCCTGCTGTCATCTGTGTGTGTCATAGGCAGTTGGGGTCAGTCATTGGGCATATCCATAGGCCATTGTATATCATTTGTCTGTATTGGTCCACATCTAACCAGCTGCATGGAACGTGTGTGGGCTGTATGGACACACATGATGGTCAGCCCCTAATCTGCAGTGGGTTAGGACACCCTGTGTACAACAGCCTACCATTGTGACCCCCGTATGTGCTACAGAGGTCATGGTGCCACTATGGATGTGTACTGTCTGCTGCCCTAACATATGGCCACCACAGTCACTTGTATGCTCACATACATACCAGAGCAATGGGTAAGTACACATTCTAATACAACTGCCACTTGTTAGGTCAATAGACATACCCTGGTTGTGTTACGGACTGGAGGATGGTGCTGGAGTGCTGCCTATGTCAGATGCACACAGTGCACCTCCCATACATGGCCAAGCACAGGTACTGTCATGTTTGGAATCCATTGTACTGTGTGCTGGTCAGAGAGGGGAAATCCGTGGGTACCTACTGTGTCAGTGCATATGCCTTGTGTTGCCTCTTTGCCAAGGCAGGTCATACTGTGCACGGGCTGTCACCGACTTTGCCCTACTCAGGTAGTTCCTTCACAAAGTCACACTGTGCCTATACAGACCTTGGCAGTGGTGTTGGGCTGTGTGGCCCTGCCCCATGCTGTTCCTGCTGCAACTGTTACTGCAGGATAACATTGTGTAGCATAGCAAATAACATAATAACATGTATGCATGTAGCTTGTGAATACTGCAGAGCCCCAACAGATGTGTCTGGATACCAGAACTGTGAACTGAGCATCCCAAACACATGCACATGTATATGTCTTGCCTGTGCATCTGCCTCAGTATGGTGTGACTGTTCAGGTGTGCGTGCATTGCTGATGGGTGTTATAAGCCACTACACCAGTGTTTACCTAGCATCCCCTACTAGAAGACTGTAGGGGATGTCCACATAGGCAGTGGTGTGCTACAGCTGTGTCAGACGTCATATATTGGACACATCACATCTTCCAGGGCAGACAGCACACACATTCAATCTCATGCCATGGCCATCGCATAGGGACTAGCCGTTGGAGGTTATGCCCCTGCACTGACTGTAGTCCCTACCCTGCTCCCCGGGTGGTGCTACGTGTGCAGGCTATAGTAACCCAGGGTACTCATCCATGTGGTTGAAGATATTCATATTGCTGGTCCACTAATCACGTGTGTGGAGGACCTGTACGTGCTCACTAGCATGTGTTGACATGGCATCTGTGAACTGGTGTAATACTCTGGATGCAGATGCCTGTGAGATACCCATGATATCCCCAGTTGTGCTGTGTGAGGTACCTGTGGCTAGTACACCTAGGCCAACACATCCCATGGTATCCACTGTGATGCATTCCCCTCGGCCTGTTTGATGTGGTAGGCACAGGTCAACAAGCTGCTGTAGGAGGTCTCTGTCCACCCCATAGTGCTCCAACATCCCCAGCCCATGTAGACCCTGGTAAGTCACCCCCGGTCTGTAAAGTCTTATGTCACCCCAGTAAGGGTTGTTCGGCAGCATACACATCTGCACTGCCCCAGCATCCTGCACATGTTGGTATATGTTGCCTGCTGCAGCCTGTGTCATTTGGTTGGACTGTGTCATGAAATGTCCCTGCAGGTATACACCGGTGGTGTAGAATGTGGACGAAACATGTGTGTATGCTGCTTGCTCGCATTAATGTACTGTTCATGTGTGGGCAGGCCATGTCATCAGCTGATTGTGCTGATCAACACCTGTTTGTGCAGCCTGTACACCCTGACTACCCCACCACTGCTGTCATCCCTCCCAACGTCACCAGGCAGGTATAGACACACCCCTAGCTTAAGTTTACTAAGGCAGGAGCAGTCCTGAGGCACAGTTCTGCAATGTACGTACAGTATGCCTGACCCCCCTCCCATGCTGTCAACTATATGCGAGACCTGCACCTGGCTGACTACACACATACACTCCAGGGACCAGCAGCACACCCTGGTGATAAATGTGATACACCATAGTCGAACTCATCTGCATAGTATAGTCTTCTAATGAATAGTTATATTACCCATACTGAACCTCCAACATATTAACCACTGCTCAGTGCCGCTCAGATCCACACACAACTGGCAACAGGTGCCTTACCATCACCATATTCGATGTCCCATGGTCTGCCCAGCAACAAAATAACCAGTGTCTACACAACTACAACCCGTGGCCCTGCACACCACAGACGATGTGAATTAACACCATGCCATGGCAGATATACATAGATCCCAGGTTATCATGTACAGATCATCCGGCACAAATAGTCAATAGTGCTGATGTCCCCAGACATATGTTCACATCTATGTCCACCTCTGCATCTACATATATCACATATATTATTTGTAGACATATATACATGGACGTACATATATGTATATATACATACACACATATACATATACACACATATGTAGATATGGCATTTATATCACAACAGCGAACCACATGACAGCAATGCATTAGACACCTGCATCATGTAGTGTTGTTAATATCAAGGCACGTGTGTTATGTTGCGTTACACGGGTCAGACCGTAGCAAGGGTAAGAGTAGGGCTGCTGACAGTTACTCACCAGACCTATTGGCAACTGTATGTTTTGACAACCCAGTGTCTTGGCAGAATATGCGGGCTGTGGACACTAAATAGGTCAGCAAAAAAACAAACTGGACACATCCTGCAACTAGCCACCCACAGATACCAACACATACGCTATAACTGCCAAACACACACCTGCCATGCCCTGGAATCGAGCATCTACCTGTATAGTCTGCCACACTAGAGCATTATGCAGTAATAGAACACGCTACCAAGTTCCAGCATCACTGCACTCCCACAGGCATACTTCTAGGCGGATTACATCATCCGCAAAGGCAAAGACGCCGATAGGGAATGTATGTGGTGTGAGCCATCTAAAAGCATTACTCTGTCCCCAGGCAGCTGGAAACACACACACAGAGGCAGACACGTGGCAGGGCAGGGAGTCGAACATACACCTAAATACCTTATCACACTACAGCATTACGCAGTTACAGAACGTGCTACCAAGATTACTGAACACAGCCCTCCCAGAGGCATACTTCTAGGTGGATGACATCATCCGCAAAGGCAAAGACGCTGATAGGGAATGTATGTGGTGTGAGGCATCTAAAAGCATTACTGTGTCCCCAGGCAGCTGGAAACACACACACACAGACACACACTTGGCAGGGCTGGGAGTCGAACATACATCTAACTACCTTATCACACTACAGCATTATGCAGTTACAGAACGCGCTACTGAGATTACTGACCACAGCACTCCCAGAGGCATACTTCTAGGTGGATGACATCATCCGCAAAGGCAAAGATGCCGATAGGGAATGTATGTGGTGTGAGGCGTCTAAAAGCATTACTGTGTCCCCAGGCAGCTGGAAACACACACAAACACAGAGGCACACACTTGACAGGGCTGGGAGTTGAACATACACCTAACTACCTTATCACACTACAGCATTACGCAGTTACAGAATGCACTACCAAGATTACTGAACACAGCACTCCCAGAGGCATACTTCTAGGTGGATAACATCATCCACAAAGGCAAAGACACCGATAGGGAATGTATGTGGTGTGAGGCATCTAAAAGCATTACTGTGACCCAGGCAGCTGGAAACACACACACACAGGCACACACTTGGCAGGGCTGGGAGTCTAACATACACCTAACTACCTTATCACACTACAGCATTACTTAGTTACAGAACGTGCTACCGAGATTACTGAACACAGCACTCCCAGAGGCATACTTCTAGGTGGATGACATCATCCGCAAAGGCAAGGACACTGATAGGGACTGTATAGAGAGTGAGCAGTCTGAGAACATATTACTGTCCCAAGGCAGACGTAGACAAACACATGGCAGTGGTGAGATCGGGGCAACTAAATATCTACGGAGCACTACAACTACACTACATAGATATGGGACGCGCCACAGGTAGTACACCCTTCAAGACAGTCAACCAGTGTGTTCAATGTAGGCATCCATTGTGATGTTGAAAAGGGACATCTTTTGCCTAGATGACCACCATCGCTATACAGGATGTCACTGGCGATGCCCATACACAGAGGCACATCACCAACACAAGGTGTCACTGGGCATGCCCACACGCTTAGTATCAAACATCCATTTGGAATGTACTGTGTGTCCATCTACACAATGGCGTACTGGGCATGCTCACACTCTTAGCAGTTGCAAAGGGCTGTCTTGCATGCACATGGATTCTAAACATGGAAGGCCACAGTTTGGAATGTACTGTGTGTCCAGCTGCACAATGGCGTACTGGGCATGCTCACACACTTAGCAGTTGCAAAGGGCCATCTTGCATGCACATTGATTCTAAACATGGAAGGGCGCAGTTTGGAATGTACTGTGTGTCCATCTACACAACGGCGTACTGGGCATGCTCACACACTTAGCAGTTGCAAAGGGCCATCTTGCATGCACACGGATTCTAAACATGGAAGGGTGCAGTTTGGAATGTACTGTGTGTCCATCTACACAATGGCGTACTGGGCATTCTCACACACTTAGCAGTTGCAAAGGGCCATCTTGCATGCACACGGATTCTAAACACAGAAGGGCGCAGTTTGGAATGTGCTGTGTGTCCATCTACACAACAGCATACTGGGCATGCTCAAACACTATTAAGCAGTTGCAAAGGGCCATCTTGCACGCACACAGATTCTAAACACGGAAGGGCACAGTTTGGAATGTTCTGTGTGTCCATCTACACAACGGCGTACTGGGCATGCTCACACACTTAGCAGTTGCAAAGGGCCGTCTCACATGCACATGGATTCTAAACACGGAAGGGCATAGTATGGTGTTACTGTCCCCACGTACATGAAGGCCACTCACATGTACTGACCAGTACACACTTAGGAGCCATCACAGATGTCTCAGGTGCAGATCACAGTGGTACACACCGCAGTCTACAATGTTGCCCTCAGACATCACCATGTCATTGGACCAGCAATACACAGCCATACATTACCACAACACCATGTGACTCATGACCAGTGGACTGTACATAGGTCTACAACAACTGTGCAGACTACACATGTACCGACAGGGTTCCATCATGTGTTATGCATTGCAATGATACCACTGTACATAACCAGGTCGGCTCTACACATACCATGGGCCGTGGGTCTTACACAGCTGTGACAGATGACTGTCGCTGTACACCAAAGAACACACATGTTTGGATATGACATACATGTAATCGCAGTGGATATGTGCATGGACCACACACACAACACATATGTACATTTTATTTATTTATCTATTTAAATTTGTTGACCGGGAGTGTCCAACTGGACGTGGGTCCATTTTCAGTGGAGGCCCGGGGAGAAAAGCTCCATAGTAAAATAAACAGACAGTAGTTACATTGGATTACATAGCGATTAACAATTTAACATAGAAATTACTTACAACATATTTACAGATGAAGAACATAGTACATCAGTAGACAACTAGAATCTTTATCTGTGAAGTACATAACAGGCATTAACAAATGTAACAATGAGAAGTTCCTGCTGTATAATAAGTACTAGGCTTATGAGCATCTGAGCTTGCTATCATCAAGGTAGTTAGTGGAGGTGAAAGAAAGGTAGTAGTTGGATGGGGTGGATGATATTAGAGTGGGAGTTGCAAGGGCATAGCCAGCATGTTTTTAGGTGCGCTTTTAATAAAGCTTTGAAGTTGGTGCATGATGGTACGGAGGTAATTGTGGGTGGGAGTCAGTTCCATAATTTGGCTATGGTGCAAGAGAATAGTGCTTCACCAGCAGAGTTATTGGCTTTAGTGATCTGCAAGTGATTTTTGTTGCTGGATCTTAGTGGTCTGGTGGTACGATAGGGTTGGAGTAGATTCTGGAGGGATGGGAAATTTAGTGGATGGTTTACTAGTTTGTGGGCGAGTGAGAGTTGATACCACTGAAGGAGGTGAGGGAGTTCAAGCCAGCCCAGTTCAGCAAGTGAGAGACCGTGGTGACTACGGTAGGATGCCCCTGTGGCGAATTTGGCAATTTTGTTGTAGCAGGTCTCCAGCTTGTTTAGATCACATTGCCTTAGGTTGGTATATACTGGAGAGGCATAAAGTAGGGTGGAGATAAGGTGGGAATTTGCTATTGAAATCTTTGCTGCTTTGGTGAGAAATTGTTTATTTCTGTATAATGCTCCTAGTTTTTGTGGACTTTTTTTATGGTCATGGATATGTGAATGTCAAATTTTAGTTTATTGTCTATTTCCACTCCTAGCAATTTGGTGTGTTCAGTTGGGTATATAGTGGTGTTGTCTTTTGCTGTGATGTTAAAGTGAGAGTTGTTTTGAGTATGTTTGGTGGGTTGGATGATGAGTAGTTTAGTTTTGTTTGGGTTGAGTATTAATTGGACATCGGATAACCATGCTTCAACAGAGGAAAAGGCTTCCTGCGTGACTTTTTGCAGTTTGGGTAGGGACTGGGCTGAGCAGATGATGGTCGAGTCATCTGCGTATTGGATGAGTGTGCCATGTTTGGTGGCAGAGGCTAGATTATTGGTGTAAACAGAGAAAAGTAGGGGTCCAAGGATGGATCCTTGGGGAACCCCTATGGAGACAGGTAGTTGGGGAGATATGTCATTCTGCCATACAATGGATTGTTGGCGGTCAGACAGGTAACTCTGAAACCAGTTGGTGACTGATTGTGAGAAGGATAGGTTATTGAGGACAGAGATAAGTTGTTTGTGTGGGACCATGTCAAATGCTTTAGATAGGTCTAGGAAAGTAGCAGAGGAGAGATAGCCATTGTTTTTATGCTGAAGGATAGTGTTAGTAAAGGAGAGTAAGGCAGTGATGGTGCTATGGTTTGGGCCCTGCCCCATGCTGTTCCTGCTGCAACTGTTACTGCAGGATAACATTGTGTAGCATAGCAAATAACATAACAACATGTATGCATGTAGCTTGTGAATACTGCAGAGCCCCAACAGATGTGTCTGGATACCAGAACTGTGAACTGAGCATCCCAAACACATGCACATGTATATGTCTTGCCTGTGCATCTGCCTCAGTATGGTGTGAGTGTTCAGGTGTGTGTGCATTGCTGATGGGTGTTATAAGCCACTACACCAGTGTTTACCTAGCATCCCCTACTAGAAGACTGTAGGGGATGTCCACATAGGCAGTGGTGTGCTACAGCTGTGTCAGACGTCATATATTGGACACATCACATCTTCCAGGGCAGACAGCACACACATTCAATCTCATGCCATGGCCATCGCATAGGGACTAGCCGTTGGAGGTTATGCCCCTGCACTGACTGTAGTCCCTACCCTGCTCCCCGGGTGGTGCTACGTGTGCAGGCTATAGTAACCCAGGGTACTCATCCATGTGGTTGAAGATATTCATATTGCTGGTCCACTAATCACGTGTGTGGAGGACCTGTACGTGCTCACTAGCATGTGTTGACATGGCATCTGTGAACTGGTGTAATACTCTGGATGCAGATGCCTGTGAGATACCCATGATATCCCCAGTTGTGCTGTGTGAGGTACCTGTGGCTAGTACACCTAGGCCAACACATCCCATGGTATCCACTGTGATGCATTCCCCTCGGCCTGTTTGATGTGGTAGGCACAGGTCAACAAGCTGCTGTAGGAGGTCTCTGTCCACCCCATAGTGCTCCAACATCCCCAGCCCATGTAGACCCTGGTAAGTCACCCCCGGTCTGTAAAGTCTTATGTCACCCCAGTAAGGGTTGTTCGGCAGCATACACATCTGCACTGCCCCAGCATCCTGCACATGTTGGTATATGTTGCCTGCTGCAGCCTGTGTCATTTGGTTGGACTGTGTCATGAAATGTCCCTGCAGGTATACACCGGTGGTGTAGAATGTGGACGAAACATGTGTGTATGCTGCTTGCTCGCATTAATGTACTGTTCATGTGTGGGCAGGCCATGTCATCAGCTGATTGTGCTGATCAACACCTGTTTGTGCAGCCTGTACACCCTGACTACCCCACCACTGCTGTCATCCTCCCAACGTCACCAGGCAGGTATAGACACACCCCTAGCTTAAGTTTACTAAGGCAGGAGCAGTCCTGAGGCACAGTTCTGCAATGTACGTACAGTATGCCTGACCCCCCTCCCATGCTGTCAACTATATGCGAGACCTGCACCTGGCTGACTACACACATACACTCCAGGGACCAGCAGCACACCCTGGTGATAAATGTGATACACCATAGTCGAACTCATCTGCATAGTATAGTCTTCTAATGAATAGTTATATTACCCATACTGAACCTCCAACATATTAACCACTGCTCAGTGCCGCTCAGATCCACACACAACTGGCAACAGGTGCCTTACCATCACCATATTCGATGTCCCATGGTCTGCCCAGCAACAAAATAACCAGTGTCTACACAACTACAACCCGTGGCCCTGCACACCACAGACGATGTGAATTAACACCATGCCATGGCAGATATACATAGATCCCAGGTTATCATGTACAGATCATCCGGCACAAATAGTCAATAGTGCTGATGTCCCCAGACATATGTTCACATCTATGTCCACCTCTGCATCTACATATATCACATATATTATTTGTAGACATATATACATGGACGTACATATATGTATATATACATACACACATATACATATACACACATATGTAGATATGGCATTTATATCACAACAGCGAACCACATGACAGCAATGCATTAGACACCTGCATCATGTAGTGTTGTTAATATCAAGGCACGTGTGTTATGTTATGCTACACGGGTCAGACCGTAGCAAGGGTAAGAGTAGGGCTGCTGACAGTTACTCACCAGACCTATTGGCAACTGTATGTTTTGACAACCCAGTGTCTTGGCAGAATATGCGGGCTGTGGACACTAAATAGGTCAGCAAAAAAACAAACTGGACACATCCTGCAACTAGCCACCCACAGATACCAACACATACGCTATAACTGCCAAACACACACCTGCCATGCCCTGAATCGAGCATCTACCTGTATAGTCTGCCACACTAGAGCATTATGCAGTAATAGAACACGCTACCAAGTTCCAGCATCACTGCACTCCCACAGGCATACTTCTAGGCGGATTACATCATCCGCAAAGGCAAAGACGCCGATAGGGAATGTATGTGGTGTGAGCCATCTAAAAGCATTACTCTGTCCCCAGGCAGCTGGAAACACACACACAGAGGCAGACACCTGGCAGGGCTGGAGTCGAACATACACCTAACTACCTTATCACACTACAGCATTACGCAGTTACAGAACGTGCTACCAAGATTACTGAACACAGCACTCCCAGAGGCATACTTCTAGGTGGATGACATCATCCGCAAAGGCAAAGACGCTGATAGGGAATGTATGTGGTGTGAGGCATCTAAAAGCATTACTGTGTCCCCAGGCAGCTGGAAACACACACACAGACACACACACTTGGCAGGGCTGGGAGTCGAACATACATCTAACTACCTTATCACACTACAGCATTATGCAGTTACAGAACGCGCTACTGAGATTACTGACCACAGCACTCCCAGAGGCATACTTCTAGGTGGATGACATCATCCGCAAAGGCAAAGATGCCGATAGGGAATGTATGTGGTGTGAGGCGTCTAAAAGCATTACTGTGTCCCCAGGCAGCTGGAAACACACACAAACACAGAGGCACACACTTGACAGGGCTGGGAGTTGAACATACACCTAACTACCTTATCACACTACAGCATTACGCAGTTACAGAATGCACTACCAAGATTACTGAACACAGCACTCCCAGAGGCATACTTCTAGGTGGATAACATCATCCACAAAGGCAAAGACACCGATAGGGAATGTATGTGGTGTGAGGCATCTAAAAGCATTACTGTGACCCAGGCAGCTGGAAACACACACACACAGGCACACACTTGGCAGGGCTGGGAGTCTAACATACACCTAACTACCTTATCACACTACAGCATTACTTAGTTACAGAACGTGCTACCGAGATTACTGAACACAGCACTCCCAGAGGCATACTTCTAGGTGGATGACATCATCCAAAGGCAAGGACACTGATAGGGACTGTAAAGAGTGAGCATTCTGAAAGCATATTACTGTCCCAAGGCAGACGTAGACAAACACATGGCAGTGGTGAGATCGGGGCAACTAAATATCTACGGAGCACTACAACTACACTACATAGATATGGGACGCGCCACAGGTAGTACACCCTTCAAGACAGTCAACCAGTGTGTTCAATGTAGGCATCCATTGTGATGTTGAAAAGGGACATCTTTTGCCTAGATGACCACCATCGCTATACAGGATGTCACTGGCGATGCCCATACACAGAGGCACATCACCAACACAAGGTGTCACTGGGCATGCCCACACGCTTAGTATCAAACATCCATTTGGAATGTACTGTGTGTCCATCTACACAATGGCGTACTGGGCATGCTCACACTCTTAGCAGTTGCAAAGGGCTGTCTTGCATGCACATGGATTCTAAACATGGAAGGCCACAGTTTGGAATGTACTGTGTGTCCAGCTGCACAATGGCGTACTGGGCATGCTCACACACTTAGCAGTTGCAAGGGCCATCTTGCATGCACACGGATTCTAAGCATGGAAGGCGCAGTTTGGAATGTACTGTGTGTCCATCTACACAACGGCGTACTGGGCATGCTCACACACTTAGCAGTTGCAAAGGGCCATCTTGCATGCACACGGATTCTAAACATGGAAGGGTGCAGTTTGGAATGTACTGTGTGTCCATCTACACAATGGCGTACTGGGCATTCTCACACACTTAGCAGTTGCAAAGGGCCATCTTGCATGCACACGGATTCTAAACACAGAAGGGCTTAGTTTGGAATGTGCTGTGTGTCCATCTACACAACAGCATACTGGGCATGCTCAAACACTATTAAGCAGTTGCAAAGGGCCATCTTGCACTTTTACAGATTCTAAACACGGAAGGGCACAGTTTGGAATGTTCTGTGTGTCCATCTACAACGCGTACTGGGCATGCTCACACACTTAGCAGTTGCAAAGGGCCGTCTCACATGCACATGGATTCTAAACACGGAAGGGCATAGTATGGTGTTACTGTCCCCACGCATGAAGGCCACTCACATGTACTGACCAGTACACACTTAGGAGCCATCACAGATGTCTCAGGTGCAGATCACAGTGGTACACCGCAGTCTACAATGTTGCCCTCAGACATCACCATGTCATTGGACCAGCAATACACAGCCATACATTACCACAACACCATGTGACTGATGACCAGTGGACTGTACATAGGTCTACAGCAACTGTGCAGACTACACATGTACCGACAGGGTTCCATCATGTGTTATGCATTGCAATGATACCACTGTACATAACCAGGTCGGCTCTACACATACCATGGGCGTGGGTCTTACACAGCTGTGACAGATGACTGTCGCTGTACACCAAAGAACACACATGTTTGGATATGACATACATGTAATCGCAGTGGATATGTGCATGGACCACACACACAACACATATGTACATTTTATTTATTTATCTATTTAAATTTGTTGACCGGGAGTGTCCAACTGGACGTGGGTCCATTTTCAGTGGAGGCCCGGGGAGAAAAGCTCCATAGTAAAATAAACAGACAGTAGTTACATTGGATTACATAGCGATTAACAATTTAACATAGAAATTACTTACAACATATTTACAGATGAAGAACATAGTACATCAGTAGACAACTAGAATCTTTATCTGTGAAGTACATAACAGGCATTAACAAATGTAACAATGAGAAGTTCCTGCTGTATAATAAGTACTAGGCTTATGAGCATCTGAGCTTGCTATCATCAAGGTAGTTAGTGGAGGTGAAAGAAAGGTAGTAGTTGGATGGGGTGGATGATATTAGAGTGGGAGTTGCAAGGGCATAGCCAGCATGTTTTTAGGTGCGCTTTTAATAAAGCTTTGAAGTTGGTGCATGATGGTACGGAGGTAATTGTGGGTGGGAGTCAGTTCCATAATTTGGCTATGGTGCAAGAGAATAGTGCTTCACCAGCAGAGTTATTGGCTTTAGTGATCTGCAAGTGATTTTTGTTGCTGGATCTTAGTGGTCTGGTGGTGCGATAGGGTTGGAGTAGATTCTGGAGGGATGGGAAATTTAGTGGATGGTTTACTAGTTTGTGGGCGGTGAGAGTTGATACCACTGAAGGAGGTGAGGGAGTTCAAGCCAGCCCAGTTCAGCAAGTGAGAGACCGTGGTGACTACGGTAGGAAGGCCCTGTGGCCGAATTTGGCAATTTTGTTGTAGCAGGTCTCCAGCTTGTTTAGATCACATTGCCTTAGGTTGGTATATACTGGAGAGGCATAAAGTAGGGTGGAGATAAGGTGGGAATTTGCTATTGAAATCTTTGCTGCTTTGGTGAGAAATTGTTTATTTCTGTATAATGCTCCTAGTTTTTTGTGGACTTTTTTTTTATGGTCATGGATATGTGAATGTCAAATTTTAGTTTATTGTCTATTTCCACTCCTAGCAATTTGGTGTGTTCAGTTGGGTATATAGTGGTGTTGTCTTTTGCTGTGATGTTAAAGTGAGAGTTGTTTTGAGTATGTTTGGTGGGTTGGATGATGAGTAGTTTAGTTTTGTTTGGGTTGAGTATTAATTGGACATCGGATAACCATGCTTCAACAGAGGAAAAGGCTTCCTGCGTGACTTTTTGCAGTTTGGGTAGGGACTGGGCTGAGCAGATGATGGTCGAGTCATCTGCGTATTGGATGAGTGTGCCATGTTTGGTGGCAGAGGCTAGATTATTGGTGTAAACAGAGAAAAGTAGGGGTCCAAGGATGGATCCTTGGGGAACCCTATGGAGACAGGTAGTTGGGGAGATATGTCATTCTGCCATACAATGGATTGTTGGCGGTCAGACAGGTAACTCTGAAACCAGTTGGTGACTGATTGTGAGAAGGATAGGTTATTGAGGACAGAGATAAGTTGTTTGTGTGGGACCATGTCAAATGCTTTAGATAGGTCTAGGAAAGTAGCAGAGGAGAGATAGCCATTGTTTTTATGCTGAAGGATAGTGTTAGTAAAGGAGAGTAAGGCAGTGATGGTGCTATGGTTTGGTCGGAAACCATGCTGAGTACTGGAAAGGAGGTTGTTAGTAAGGAGATAGTGTGAGACCTGAGAGTGTATGCATCTCTTTAGTATTTTGGAGAGTGGAGAGAGAATAGCTATGGGGCGGTAATTGGTTAGTTCTGCAGAGGGTCCGCCTTTGTGGAGGGGAATTATATGTGAGACTTTCCACAATGTGGGAACATAACTTTCTGACAGAGATTGGTTAATCAAGATGGATACTGGGTAGGCCAGAGCATCAGCTGCGATTTGTAGGTATTCACTTGGGAGGTTGTCTGCTGCTAATTTGGTGGGTTTAAGTTTAGTTAAGAGTTTTTTTATGTTGGAGGTAGGTACAGGAGAAAAAGAAGGCAGTGAGGAGATTACTAGTTGAAGGTGTGGGTTGGAGGAGGGGTTGTGTTGTTTAGCTAGTGATAGTATGGTTTGGGTGAAGTGTGTGTTGAATGAGGTAGCAATATTTTCTGAGGAGTGAGGGATGTTAGGAGGAGGGGTACTGACTTTACCTGGGTGGTGGATGGAGTTTATGGAGGACCAGAATTGTTTGGGGCTGTGTTGTGAGGAGTCTAGGGCAGACTGGTAGTATTGGAATTTGTCCCGTTTTATTAGCTTTTTGACTCTATTGCGTAGTTCTAGGAATTTCTGTCTAGCTGCAGGGGTTTTGGTTTTGCACCAGTGCTCCCAGGCTTTATCCCTGTTTTTCATTTCTGACTTAGTGGTTTTCTGTACCCATGCGGAGGGTTTTGCTTTGGTTCTGGAAAATCTTATGGGGGCATGGTAATTAAGGATGTTCAGGAAGGTAGTATTAAAAAAATTCAACTGCGTCATCTAGACTGAGGTACTTTAGAGCATGCCAGTTACATTCTTTGAGGGATGAGATGAATGTGAGTGGGTTAAAGTTTATTTTTTACGTATTTGACAATAGATGACAGGTTTAGCTTGGTACAGGTATTTTTTGAGTAGGAATGTTGGGGAGTAATCACTGAGGCTATCTGATAAGCAGCCTGTTATATATGACTGGGGGTTCTTACTGACTAGTATCCAATCCAGGGTAGTGTGCTTGCTGGAGTTTTTATTTATCCTTGTTGGTGACTGGACTAGTTGGGTGAAGCCATGAAGGTGTACATGATGGGTTGGATTGTTGCCAGAACAGGATTGCCAGTCAATATTGAAATCACCTAAGATGATAGTTTCTTGGGGGAGATGGTGGGTAGACCAGCTGAGGAGGTTTTCTAGTGGAGGGATGTTTTGGCCAGGTGGGAAGTAGCATCCAATTATGTTGATGGTTTTGTTTTGGTTAATTTTGAGGTTGGTATATATTATTTCTTCATTGCCTATTTGTGGAACTGATGATTTTAAGATCTGGATGTTTAGATGCTGTTTAAATATTATAGCTACACCACCTCCTTTTTGTTTAGCGGTCTACTCTTAGTATGCCGTAACCTGTAGGGAGTATTTGCTCACTGGTAATGTGAGGTTTTAGCCAGGTTTCTGTCAGGACGACTATATTTGGGGAGTATAAGTCTATGGTGGCATGGAGTTCATGGACTTTGTTGGATATACTTCTAATATTTAGGCTTAGTAGAAGGAAGTCACTTGGCTTTCTATTGGCTGTAATATGGGAGAAGTTGTGGTTTCTAGTCTGATTATGAGGATTGGGGTTGGAGATGGTAGGGCCAGGGTTGGGGTGGATGTCTCCACTTAGGGCTAGTTTTGATATGCACGAGATTATTAGTTTTCTCAGTTTTTGAATGTGTTTGTTTATAAGGGAAATTTTATGATTGTTCTCTGTGGGTAATAGGTGTGGTGGGGGGGTTACTATGTTAAGTTGTAGGGATGCTTTACGTTTGAGTAATATAGTTGGTAGAATATGTGGGGGGTGCATAGGGATGGTTCTTGAGCTGGTGGGAGGGGATCTGAGTATGGGTGAGACATGGGTGGTGGTGTGAGTAGTAGTACAGTGGTAGTGGTTGAGTGGGGGAATGATGGAGCCTTGGTAGGATGTAAGATATGCAAGGAGAGTGCCTGCAGTGAGCAAAGGAAAGGTATGCTTGTACATGTCAGTTGAGGAGGTGTGATAGTAAAGGGAATATGGAGGAGGTAGTGTTGGGTTAGCGCTGTGGTTGGCTATTGGAAAGATGGGAGGGGTTTGAGTGCAATAAAGGTGGGACCACTGGGGGCGGGAGGGAATAGGGGGCAGGGTGGGGAGCGAAGCGGGTAGAGACCCTGTTAGGTTCTTGTATGAGGGGCTGGAAACAATCACAAAGCAAGACAAGTATGTAAGACAAGCATAGCTTTTGCTGTCCTCCTTGCAGACAAGTGGCTACAGCAATCACACACATGCAAATGGAAGGTGGGTCCATAGCTATTGAATGCTAACAGTACATGAGGTAGCAATGTTGACCGAGGACACATTCCCTCTGTACTAGTTACCCACGACACCCATCATATCATATAACAGTCCATGTGTTATGTATGTCATCACACATGTCCACCAATTGCAATGCATACAAACATGGCTACATGACAGGCATGTAGGACCAACACACATGTACAATTTGTAGTGTGCATGCACCTACCATGCATGTGCAGTAGCTGATGTATGTAACTCATCTGTGCCCAACTACAACATGCAGTTGCAATGCAGCCCCATCATTGACACCTGTATATGGTGACATACTGACAATATGGTAGGATGTACATCAGGTATGGATGGATGTGTGTACATAAAGTGGTGATCCACCTGTGCAGATGGATGTTTGCCAGGGACGGCTCACAGGTGTGTTACACGCCATCCTACCATTACATGTGCAAACAGTACTCTATGTTACTGTTACTTGATGGTGAAGACATAAAACCTACACAGTGGTCAGGTGTTACTGACTGTAAGTCACTTGACACCTGTAACACTTACATCCTCCCGTGTGCATATAGCAGCACAATTGCCGGACGTAGCATTGGTACACATAATGCGGCCAATACTGCTGCATGTCTGTCAGATGTATCATCATTTAGCAGGTGTATCATTCACAGTACTGCCATGGGTGTTTGCTTGTGTGACCATATATGCCACGTATGGTGGGGAATACATCCCAATTGTTACACACCCCTGTACACTGTTGTAGAGATCTGTACATACTGCAGTGTAGAAAGCATGACGTAGACAGGGGTGGTGTGTGTATCACACACATATCAGCTATCTGTATGTGAATGACATTTGTGGTCTCCACAGTGTGTGTGTGTGTGTGTGTGTGTGTGTGTGTGTGTGTGTGTGTGTGTGTGTGTGTGTGTATGTATGGCTGTCTGTTGCATGGAGTGAGGGTGTATGCTACCATACAGAACACACAGGATCCCTAACCCCTCATGGTGATGAAGTCTACTACCCTGTTGATGCCATCAGTCTCAGCCATACCGGCTACCTGTACATGTTCTTTCTCTGTGTTGAGTCGTGTGAGTGCACAGTACTGTGAGGGTGATGACCACATAGGCAGGGGTCCTCACCTCAACACTATGTGGTGTGCGCTATAGTGTTGTTGACCCCTAGAGTGTGGGCATGTTCCTGTAATGTGACAGGGTATTACTGCTACACAGTGAGGCCTCATGCTATCAAGTGGCCACTAACATTATCATCGGCCGGACTGTTGTGTACATTCCCTGCACCATGTCAACATACCTGTGATGTGACCTGGTATGGATGTCTTGTCTTTAGCCACTGTAGCCCATTAAACTGCCCACATGCTTCTGGATCAGTATATGTGTGGACATCTGTAGTATGTTAGCCTTTCCAACAGTCAGGTTGAGGCTACGTATAGCATGCTGGTATTGCCATACATGCCTGTGAGTACCCCACAGTTACACATGGGAGACTGCAAATACTGCTACCTGTAGGCACATGCAAGTAGACCATAAGGAGGGAACCAGGGCGTCATTACCAACATGCTGTTACTGTTGTTACCGAGACACATACTGTGAACATATAACAATGCATGCTAAACCTGTACAACATGGTATGTTTGGTGCATGTCAACAGTACACAACTAATGTAATATACACTTCTCTCACTATTCTTACATAAGTAATGTAATATACACTTCTCTCACTATTCTTACACAACTAATGTAATATACACTTCTCTCACTATTCTTTTCACCCTGTGCATCAGACCATTTGAGCATGTCCCTACACCGATGGTGTGGATGACTGGGATGCAGCACAGGCTTCATCATATGCACAGGGTGATAATGTTTGCCAGGGGCATAGGCTGTACCAATGGATGACATCATGTGTGTGGGTAAGGGCCGGTGATATGATTGGACATGTCTGTTCAGTATGCATGTGGGTGTTGTGGTGCCCTACAGATGTGTTTGCTGTGTGCGTGTATGTGTGCACACAGTTCTGCCTTTTGTGAGGCCTACACAGGGGTATTATTGACAGCTCCAGATTGTACAGACCAGGTTGTACAGCTCACTGAGTCCGGCCACGGCCACGTGACCTGTGCCTGCCAGGGGTTGCACGGGCATTACCAGGCGGAGGTACAGATTGGCTACTGTCTGACGACACATGTCCACTGGAACCATGTCCCCACTGGTAATGTCCAGGGCCACATCCACGTGGCCTGCTGTGTCCTGGTGTGGACAGCGCAGCACCCTCTGCACTGCTACTGCTACCAGCACTATGGGAGCAGGCATGTGAGGTGGCACGCTCACGTTGACCTGCACTAGGTGGTGTAGCTGGCCTACGTCCACATGGCCTATGCCTCACTCCTACCAGATGTTCCAGCACAGACAGCTCATGCTCATGGATTGCCATGCCACGGTCAAAGATTCCGACCATGTCACCCAATCGCCTGTCCAGAATATCAGCAATCTGCTGTTGAGCATTTGCCAGTGCCTGGATGTTGTCATTTAGGGTATGGATAGCAGCCTTCTGCAGCCTCTGCCCTTCTTTGTTCTGCCATTCAGCACGTGCCAGTGCCACCATTACAGTCTGGAACATGCGTCTGGTGATACCAGCTGCTGCGCTCTGTCCTGCAGGTGCATGTCTGCCAGAGGTCCTCCTACAAGCAGCACTGGCCACATGCCTGTGTGGCACATCTGCAGTCAATACACTGACACCATGGTGTGGAGACACACCTTCTGTAGCCACCACACATTCCTGTTCCACGCTGACAGACGCTGACTGTCCTTCCTCTATGGCCACTGGTGATGCGGTATGTTTGGCAGCAGAACTGTGTGTGGGGAAGAGGGGGACATAGCTGGGATGGCAACCACTGGCACAGATTCAGCCCATGACAACCGTGCCTGTACCTCATGCATATGTTCATCGCTGCTAGTATCTGTGGGGACACTACCATCAGATGGACTGCAGGAGGGTAACGCACCTACATCACCTGTGAATGTAAAGAAAGACTCTAAATTACAATAGACACACACACACAGTGACAGACACACACAGTGACAGACACACACAGTGACTAACAGACACACAGTGACAGACAGACAGACAGACACACACACACACACAGACACACACAGTGACAGACACACACACACACAGACACACACAGTGACAGACAGACAGGCACACACACACGGTGACAGACACACACACACACAGACACACACAGACACACCATGCATGTGATTTGACAGACGGCATGCAGCATGCATGTGATACAGCAGACGGCATGCAGCTCAGACATTAATAGTGTTAGTTAGCATACCTCCCTGGGGTGCACATTACAGCAAGCAGGTGTGATATCAGTAGCCATGCAGTTCACACAATCATGGTAGTATGCATGCATCCCCTTGATACACCATGTGGACTAGAACAGGATAACAGTACACATGAATGACGTGACCTTGACATGTAATCTGCTGACATGTGCATTAACATGCATACATGTCTGACACAATGGTGTCTTGACACATGTACAGCGTTGTAATAGGCATCACATTGCGATGTTGTCTGTATGCCCTACAGATAGAATGCATGTTTAGCAAATGTGCATGAGCATGGAAGGGTAGTGTGAGCCATCTACATTGCTATACAGTGTGAAGTACAGACACTGTGCCATTGCATGGCATCATGAGGCATCTATATTGCTATACAGTGCATAATATGTACACATTGCATAGCCATAACTGCATGCATACCCATGACATAACTGTGGATTGTGACCCATGATGCTGAGGTGTATACACACAAACCATGCTGTGTCATGTGACAGGTCACTGGAGGACCTACAGATGACACCCCTGCAAAACTACTACAGAGTCTTAGCTGCCTGGCAACCATATCCACACATAGCAGAGTTGTCAATTCACCATGTCCCACATGACATTGATGTACCACACACACAAGGTGCACAGCTAACGGTGATGTCCTACAGAAGCAAGGGAAATGTACAGTATCTGTGGCCTGATGTGGTGTCAATGTCTGTGGAAGCTGTACAGGTGTCTACTGTCATGCTATGACACAGTCGTGATATGCAAAACATCTTATATGGTAGACTTCAGTGACACCTCCACTAGCTGTGCACAGGCTTTTAGGATGTCCAGTGTACCACATCAACTGTATAATCAGTCAACTAAGGCTATAATTGGACCATGTGCAGACAATGTGCAACAGGGAGTATACACATCACACCTACTGTGTGGCTACATGTCTCTGGCCATCCCCCATGGCCATGTATGCACATGTGTTGGCCAAATGTGTGTGATGGCCATCTATCTCACATGTCTGTGTTATCACATATGACATACACCCATAGATGTCAGATATGTCACCATCCACAGGGCTATGCAGACAACGGGTTGTATATTTGGTATGTGGGGTATGGGTTACGGGATAGTGTGACAATATTGCAGCCAGAACACTATGTGTCTGGGACATGTCAGATGGCACATCACAATGTGTGCACCCATTGCAGGGGCATATAACACAATGGTGACTCCTGTGGGCTGCCCATATCACAGCTCACTGTGTGGTACTGTTTGCATATCACACGTGTTGTTCCAATGTATAGTACATATGTACACACATGTAGCAATGACATATACTGTGGTTTCATGTCAGTGTATCATTTCATTTGTATATATTGCACATGGGTAGCCAGTGTGAATGATGGATGATGCGACCTGTATATCATGACTAGACCGAACATCAAGTGTACAAGTGTTAACTGGCCACATGGCGAATAGGTCTATGCTTTAACATGCCTGATACTGATGACAGTCTCACCTGCAATGGACTGATGTCTGTGCGGCATGCCAGAGGTACCTGTATAGGGGTGACACAGCACTTTGAACATTATCCATGACTGTATGACAGCCACAGGGTACACTATGCATGTTAACACATTCACCTGTACAATAGCATATAGTACGCACATGTGTGCATACACAGGGTAGCATACTGTAGTATGCAGCATTCATGTCAACATACCTTGCATATGATGTTACATTACATAATGTACAGTGACACATGCAACTAAATGGGATATAATAGTCATATGTGCAGTCCTGACTTACCAGGCAACTCCAGGCTCATTTGTTGGGAGACAACCACCTCCACGATGGCAGCTAGTGTTTGTGGATGCTGTTCTGAGGGTGTCCCCAGACTGACCAGTAGCTCTTCAGTGTGTGTGAGTGGGGGCTGGGTTGGTGGCCCACCACCTGTTCCACTCTGTTCCCTGGTGATTGAAGTGGTACGCTGTTTTGCATGTCGTATCAAGTCCATGCAGTGTGTGTGCACCTGCTGGTAGGTGCGGTTATGGCCACCCACATCATTCACCCTCCTGCAAAGATCCTGCCACAGGTCGTCACACTGCTGGGCATGCTGTGGCACATGGCTGAACAACACCTCATAGTTCTCATGGAGGTACTGGATGAGGACATCATCCTCCTGGCAGCTGTACGCTGGCAGGCATGTACGAGGCATTATCTGTAAGACATAATGATGGTGACAGGTCACAGTATCAGAGATATACAGAGATACTGCTGCACATACATTTCTAGTAAATCTAGTACATCTGCACAGTTATCTTTGCAGATCATCATGACACTGACATGACTGACATGTTTGTGTCACACACATGTAACACCCATTATGCATTGGATATCATCACCATATATGTGTGTCACCTCATTACATTGTTCATACTCCATGTGAATGCTGTCTTGATGTGGGCATGTCTGTTTGCCTGCACTGGTGTTCTTACCTATCAGCACATGCCTGGATGTGTCCACGGTAATGCTGTTGACCTTGATGCCGTGTATATGTCACATATCAACACATACACTGCCTTAATGGACTTGAGCAGTGACAATGCACACATACACATGGAAACCTTTACATGCTTGTGTTTTGCCATATACATCTACATGGCACTGTAGAGCTGTTCAACATCCTGCCACGGATCGCCTGTGTTGCACATGTGATAGACATGGGACAATGGCTAGTAGGATGTCATTCGCAGGGATGGTTATCAACTATAGCATGTACGGGCAAGGTTTCCTATCTGTATCCGACAGCCATATTGTCACTGCTAGGTGCATCAGTGCCACATTACTGATCCAGACAGGTGATACTACATCTACCATGTGGTCATCACACCATATATGACAGAGATGGCATGTGCAGCTTTGATGGACAGAGTTGCATGGTATGGCGGGAGTATGTCACATGTAAGGCACAGGGATCTGTCCAGCATGTGCCGATCCTAGTAGTAGGACAGTGGCTGTCCATGACGTATGTCTTTCAGATCAGGATATGGACATGTAGCATGTCCAACATCATAGTGTAGCCCATGTCTTTATGCAAGGTAGACAGCATGCTGCATAGTGGAGGTGAGGATTGTGAAGGCTGGTATCGCCCATCCACACATGGCCAATACACCTTAAAGGTGATATGTGATCCAATATTGGTCACCCGAGTGCTGTGTATGCCTGTCCAATGATCTCCATGCTCATGGATGGCACCCTGTCATGACATGGGTACCTCATATGACTACCTAAGGGGCCTGGAGACATCACCAACTCAGGAAGGTGAACTGCACAGCACCATCCCTTACACAGTGTCCATAATGTTGACCGAAGCCTAGGTGGTAGTTAATGGGTAAAGGGATATTCACCTAGCGGTGACAATGCTGATATAATCTGTCAGAATGTGCACATATGTCACACACCTCACCCACAAAGCCCATTCTGTATGTTGTTCACAACACTGAGACAGCTATTGCTCATAGGTCATGGCCATTCACATTCTTATATACACAGATGCCTCCCATTTGTCTGTGTGGTATGGGCTACAATGAGGGTGGAGTACAACACATTAACCCTGTTTTACTGTAGCTGGCACTGGTATGATATGCACATGTCACTCTGGCACCTTTTGTGGTGTTGATTCTGTCAACAGGCCACTAGTAGAACACTCTTGTGACATACGAAGGTATATGTAGTCAAACATCCGTACTGTCATGTACATCTGTACTGCTAACATCTACACTGATAATGGTTCATGGACTTGCATACCATACTCAGCAGGGTAATAGTGTGGTGCCACCAGTTATTACTGTCGTCACCACTTGTGGGTTGATATTATCCAACACCCTGTCTGTACTGTATTTTCATGCTCAGCACTTGTTCAGAACTTGTGAGCATTTCATGAGCTACCGATTAATATAGCAACCATTCCACACCATTTCTCACAAGTACACTGTCTGTCCTTACATTTCCAGCTTGCTTACAATACAACAGCTGTTGTACACATGTAACTCACATATCTTGTGAGACATGGTTATATATGCAGGCATGTCCAACTGTCATGTACTAGTGCTATTGCCTGTCTATATGATTAATATGTTGTACATGTGGCAATAGAGCAATTGTCTCATGTACACAGTCAATGCTCACCTCCCAACCTACAACACTACAGCCTGTGGGAGATGCACATATGCAGCCCTGATGGGGGTAATGCTGTCACCAACCCTGACTGAACCTGACAATCATGTGGGGATGTGTAACATTCGCACCACACCTCACTCATCACATAGTCTCACAAGATCTCCACCACTACAGGCCACACATACGAGTACAACTTGTGCAGTACCTCTCCATATTCTGTGTAGGCATCAAAGGCAACCCCCATCACCAAACACAACAACAATAACTTATAGCCCACAGACTCATGTGTGCCCATCACATACAGCCAATAGGGTGTTATAACATACACAACACACCTGTCATAGGTGACTCTGTAGGCGGCCACACTGATGTTCCACTCACTAGGCTACAAAAGGTAATAGTCGCTTACATCTTGCTGTCAGGTAACTGGTTCTGCAACATAACCTATGCACCCATGCCACACCTCACCAGGTACAATTTGACTGTCATTCTCCATGTTAGTGTGACTGCCCTGAGATGCAACTTCACAGACTACTTGTGCAGGGACATGCAATAGCTCACCAGTCTTGTGCCCTGAAGGTATGGGCCAAGCCCTGGGGAGCATTATGCATTCATCTGGACCTGTTACCGCTGTACAATGACTGACTGTGTCACTTCAACAGTTGCCTATGCTTCTGCTGTCATTCCACAGGCATCTAGTATCTGTCCGCTTTGACTGACATGGTCAACAAAACACGATGCTTTGGCACAGATGACCTGCACCTGTCAGCCCTGGGAGTACAGATAACATGTAAGGCTCTTGCTGCTTCTATACTGCCTGTCTTACACAGTTTCCCATAACATTCACCACCAGAACGGGAACAGGCAAGCAAAACAGGGGGGTCATGTGATGCAAAGTTTGACATCTTCATCTCTGACACACGCAGGGAAGGAACTCCTTATAATGGACCAATTCAATATCTCTGCAGTGACTGGGACCTGCCTCTAGCCTCTGCAGAGCACACCTGCACTGACAGGTTATACACAGACCATACCTTTCAGTCATGTAACCTGGACCGGCACACCCACGGCTGAGGTGTTCCCATATTCCACTATGTTGTACACACATCCTGGCTAGTTACTTAGCACAATGCATCAGAGGTGCTCCACGTGCAACTAACTGTGGCCAGAACTGCTATACACATTGTAACAAGCTACGGATTAAACAACATACCCCACGGTTACCAGACCTCATTTCTTGGTGTACTGGACAGTAGAGCTCAGACAGGTACTACTGATGTGAGACTGACACTACCCCACACTTAACTGGGATAGCCACTCATGTACCGACACATAAGGTCAACGCTGTCCGGGATTCATAACCTCCACTCGGCTGGATCAACCCATACAGACCACCTCCAAGACCAACAATATCCTTGACATGGACACTACCAACATGTGACTGGTGTTCCACACCAGGGGTTATCCCCTCGTTGGTGGATTCCGAACATATACTAATCACCCTTGTTATCCACATCCCGGCACCACACCCTTCACGGCATACACAGTACAAGAGTACTAAAACGCCTACTACAGATGTCTTATGACAGCAGTAGTTAACATCATGACACCCGTGCGGATGGACAATGCACATACAAATGCTGAAACATACCCCAGTGCACTTCATTAACACTTACACGACTGCATGGATCATGCTATTCCACACAGAGCCATGATGGTACCCACTAGATAACGGACGCTATTCTGGGGGTCCAGTTCCATGGACATAATTTACAACAACAGGTGGAGGCTGTTGCAAAGTGGAGTACAATCCCATGGGTGGGGTAGCTCACTGGTCAGCCTCAGTAGGGCTACAGGATTCTTCATCACATACTCCAAAACTAGCTATGTAAACATTACTGCGACACATTCCAGGGAGTACCACAAGGCATTATGGAGGTATGTCAGTAGTCAATGGCAATACCCACAGCTGCTCTGACATACAACAGTTACTCAAGAACATTACAGAACCAGGTGATGTTGACAACATGCTGGCGGATGGGTTCAATGCTAACATTACACCCTCTCACTCCATACAGGGCCACAATCCATGCAGGAACATTGTGATGTCCCTGTGGTCACACCTACACAGTACTAACCTGCACTCTATATAGCCTGGAACACTGGCCCCATGTGACCGTCCAACATCCCAGGCTGTGATTTACACAAACCTCTGAACAGCATGTCTTCAAACTTGGCCACCATATTCAGTAATAACCTGTATCACACATTGTGGCCCCTGAATAGCACACAGCAACAGTTATCACACTCCACACAGGTGGTGCCACAATGCACGAGGGGGACTATTGCCCTATACACCTGACTGGACTGTTCTGCAAGGCTATGGGGCACATCATCATGGAAGTCATTCACAGAGACATTGGTGGGCTCCGGTCCTTTGATGGCCGACAGGTTGGACTTGTTAGGGCCAGAGCATGGCTCGTACACCTGGTGGACTCCTTTGATACAGTTACCAGGGTAGTTGATGACGGTAAGGGGGCCCACACAGTCTACATTGTCCTCTCATTGCCTTTCAGCAAAGTTCTCCATTCTGGTATTGACAACATCCGCATCCACCTGCACATTGACCCCTATGTCTCAGGATGTTATGCAAAGTGTCTCACGGACAGGACACACACAATGAGGGTAGCATACCATAGTACCTACTGTATTTTGGTTACACTTGGCTTACCACAGTCCTCAGTCATAGTGCCCCTCATGTTTGGTAAATGCTTCCCTGAGGTACAGGCTAGCATGGTGGGACTTTCCCTACCTAGCTTTACAGACAACTGCATACAAAGCACCATGATTGATCCACCAGCTGATACTGACTCCCTCCATAAGGGTGTCACTGTGATGGATACCTGATATCAATATCATGGCCTCAAGCTGCATGACACAAGGTGCATGAACATCCCCTTTGCGTTACACCATTCATCCACTGACTATCACATAAGTGGTAGCCACCTACATACATGTCACATTGTACATGATCGTAGTACACACGTATGTTGCACCCACTCCTTTGATAACCATATTGCCACTGTGATGTGGATATCCTTCTATGTGGCCACACTTATCTGTACTGGGTTTGTAGCTGAAACATAGGCACCCATTGTACCTCTGAACTCCAGACGTATACACTCATTCAAGGGTACAACACCCCATTAAGGGTGTACCTTACACAACAGCTATGGCTTTACATACCACAACATTAACACGCCATGATGTTTATTAAGCTCCGACGGTTGACATAAGTGGCAGAATGACAGACACCACGTCTGTACACATTTGCATACTACATACTCAGGGGTGACCTCCGCTGAACAGACAGGGCCCATGTCCACAACAATATTCTTGGATATACTCCGCATAAACGACATAAGCAAAAGCCACTGTCAGCAACATGCTCATGGATATGTGCACACATGCAATGATGAGTGGGATGTGCTTGAGGGTTACATACCCAAACCAGACACTCACCATGCTTTGGAACATGATTCCTATGTACATCACGCATGGACACTCAGTAGCACTGTTCATGTGATACCTCACTTTGTGGATGGGAGACACGTGTATGCCAGGGATCACTGCAGTGGCTGTACTGTGCAGAGGTGCAGGTAACACATGGCTCTGCTGTTCACAGACAGGACACTACCCTAGAGAGGTGCCGCTGGTGTGAACACTGTAATTGAGCTTACACATAGACTTGCTAGACTGCATAGTACCCCACTATGAACCTGTGAAGCTATTACATGTCCTTTGTGCATGGTTAATTGAGTAGCTCTTCCATTTCAATTAGCTATCATGCTGTTACAGTGTCCCGTGAATACAAGCCATATGTATCCTGTTATTGTGTATTGTACATGCCAATAGGCGATACCTTTTGTTTGCATGATATAACTGTTATGCTGTGTAGAATATCTGACATATCTACCTACAATACTGTACATTACACATATTTTACATAGTATCCCATAATGCAAAGCATACTTGCACAGTGGGACCACCTTAGACATGTCTTTGTCGTTATATGCCCATACACATGCCTACTGTGACAGTATATCAACATATACTATCCCCTGCTATGGCACGTACTTGTTGGACATACCCTAGCACTGACGGCGGGTGGTATGGAATTGTTCTGTTTAAAGCCCTCATGTAGCATCCCTTGTGGTGTCTGTGATGTTTACCTTGTGGCCTACTGCAGGAGACACAATTTCTACAAGCGTTACTATGCTCAGCAAAACATCAGTACATAATACCTTTTCCCACTTTATGCATTGCGGACACTTTTAATTAATACAACGCAGGCTATACATACACTAACATTATTAATACAAAACAGGCTATACATACACTTACATACCGAGTGTTCTACATACCTTGTTATCATTCCGGACTTTCGTGACTATCTCTCTTACACTATTTAAACAGTTCTATGCTATGAGCATACAGTATGAATGTCTGGCAAGTCATCCTTATATACGTCGATACCTGTAACATGTGGCTTCCTGCCACCAGTTGGTGTTCCTGAGTGACTTATTACTTGCACATCAGCTGTGCAGCTACTCCATTCACCAATTATGCGGCAACAGTGGGGTATAATTGAATTCTCCATTTGGGTGTTGCCCATTTGCCCTACCTTCGGGGAGACGGCCTGTATTGTTGTGAGTAATTGCAACTGCTATGTGTAGAAACACGGATAGTTTGGATTCATGTCCCCCGTGGATTGTGTGTGATGGCTAGAGTATGTGGTACTACATGTGAGTGTACCTGTCATCCCAACCATCTGATAAGGGACTATTGCAAACAAAACCTGTAACCTCGCCATTTGTTCCATTATATAACGGCTACGATTTCACATGGCACCTTTAAATGTGTCTCTCACAAGGTATGTTAATGCTTCTGCAGATGTAATTGACCGACTGGATGTTTGTGCTGTAATTACAGTCTGTATTGCTATAGTTTCGTGTGTGGGGGATGTAGGTGGGTGTACGTAGCATATACAGGTTTGTGGGGCTTGCATTTCTACATATTCCATATATGTGTGTGGGCTCCTTCCTAATTAAAGAGCTATCAGTTAGTAGATTTTTGTTACGAGCATATACATTGGGCTGTTGTTAATTGGTTTCTATATAGTATGCAGGTGAGGTTGATACTTCCATACCACCGGAATCACAGCGATATGTAAAGGAATGTTACTAAATGACAGCTGTCCCATGTATTTCTGTCACCAGATATTTGCAGTCACTGCAGTTGTGTTGGTAACTGAACCTCTTTGGCATGGGTTGCCACCTTTTCAAATGGCCATTGTGGGACACTTGCGGGACACACATTGGTGTTTACAGGCCGACACATACCCACAGTCAGTACACAGGATAGCACATACTTTTATCCTCAATACATACTTATTGTTGTAGGACTTTGGCTACTTATCATATTGCATGTAACATTTACATTTCTTACATACAGGCATAACTATTTAATGCAACTATTACATAATATATGGGACATAATAATGTCCTACAATCTTGGACAGTTGCCCTTTGTAAGGTTTTATGTCAGGACACAACTGCCCAGGGAGGGGCTGTCCCTCCTAATGTGGGACAGGTATTAACCGTATCCCTATGGCTAGCTATAACCACACCTACCATAATGATCTACCTCCGAGTTGGCACTAACAGACACATGATGCAGACACACACACACACATTACAGTCACACGGAAATGCACACGGCACCCTCAACACACACATACACAGACTACAGCAATCACAAACACAATTGAACACACTACCTACGTGGACCGCAACACCGGCAGCGGTAACTAAATGTCCCTTCATATCGTGATAATATTACTCGTGGTTCTAGTGTTCCGGTACTGTGTTCTTTCGGTCTTTCAGCCTCGTGGTTACGGGTGTCGGTATGTGACACATTCCATAGTTGGTGGTATCCTATTTATTTGTACCACCAAGGTTTTATGAACGTCATTGACCTATCTGTATATTTGCAGATATTGGAGAATCCGTATATATCAACATATATCTCTCTATCACCCTTTCTATCTGTATTATATATATGTATATATATATATATATATATATATATATATATATATATATATATATATATATATATATATATATATATATATCTCTGACAGAGAAAGTGACAGGCAAAATACACCTTTCATTGTGTACTTGTCGGTGTATACTGTTTCCTGGACTCCGCACGTTTGTGTCTGAACCTGTCGCATTACACACCTGCCGTAGGTACATCTTGGCTACCATAGTGTTAGGTGATTGTATACATGATTGCATGTTCTACTCCTGGCAGTGGTTGTTTTACCCTTCAGAGCAGGCGCTATTAGTACAGGGGTGAATAATGCTGGTTTCACCTATTCTGCACATCATTGACCGTGATCTGCGCGATATTCAGAGAAGCTTAGCCCTGTTTCACGCATATCCGTATAGTCATATTTAAACGACACTTACCAGCACTGGGCAATGCATATTCCCACTAATGTGTGCTAAACATGATCTGATGACCTGCATCCGACATGCATTATTTGTGCCTTCGGGATTACGTTACATCCCTTGCAGGATGTGGGACCGGGAACATGCACAATGGTCACTGCATTTACCACTTGGCCATCTGGGATTTGTACACATGTTATGGTGTTTTGTATGTAGAATATACTACGGCTGTTACTCCATACTGCACTCACATGGGTAACTCATTTAGTTTACATATGGATGATTCCAATTAATGGTATGTCCATGTGATGTTTACTGGATGTGCTCCAGCATTGGGTATGTATATCACAGTGAGCCACACACGATAATGTGCTACACCTTCAAACGACCGTTGGTGGAGCATGCTGGGGTGATAAATACCTGTCATGGATACACCCCATGCCTTGACACAACATCCATGATTACATTATGTGGAGCCCCTCATTAGCACAGCAGGGAATCCATGCAGAGTGTGTGGAGAACAGTGCTTACACACATGTGAACCCAGTGATTGCCTCTGCTCCATTGAGCGACAGTTGGTTACTTGATGTTGTGGCGACAGCAGACACTGTTTGCCTCGTTTGGTGTATGGCCTCTGACAATCGGGCGTGTACCTACCGATGTACCTAGGAACCAATACACACAGCACCAACATATGCTGATAGGCACATGTACTGTTCAGGTGTTGACATTCCTTGTTTCAATAGCTGTTGTGTGTACAATGTTTGAGGGCTGCCTATGTAGGATTCACACAGTAGGCCACCTATACATTACAATTTACAGGTGGTCGTGTGTGTGTGCCTTCCATTTTACTGTGTGTGCAGGTGGAGAGGTGTGTCAGTCCGTAGGGGCCTACATTGTCAGAGTATGTGCTATATGTTCCCTCTTTGCCAAGGCATAGGCATATTGGGCACGCCTCCATCTGCCTACTGGGGCTGGCACAGGGTGTTCATGGTCTGAATCCCTCTGTGCCTGTGATGGCCTTGGCAATTGCGGTGGGCTATGAGGGCCTTCACCATTTTGTCCCTGCTGCAGCTGTTTCCTCAGGATGATATTATGTAGCATGGCACATACTATGAAGATGTGGGCACACGGGCCTGGAGAGTACTGCAAGGCTCCACCAGATGTGTCCAAGCAATGGAACCATGATTTCAGCATCCTGAACACATGCTCTATGATGATTCTGGTTTGTGCGTGTGCCTCATTACGGCGTTCTTGCATGGGTGTGTGTGCATTTCTGATGGGAGTCATCATCCACGGTTCCAGTGCATAGCCAGCATCCCCCACAAGGTGGCCATGTGGGATGTCCCCCCTGACAAATACCTGATACAGCTGTGAGGCATGCCAGATATGGGAGTCATGGTAGCTTCCAGGGCTGCCAGCACACACATCTATGATAATGCCCTGGGCATTGCACACGACCTGGCAGTTGATGGAGTGGAATCCCTTGCGGTTTATGTAGCGCCTACCATGCTCACCGGGTGGTGACTTGATATGTATGTGCGTGCAGTCTATCGCACCCAGTACCTCCGGGTAGTGTGCCACATGGTGGAAGTGATGCATATTGCTGGCCAACTCCTCCTGAGTTCAGGGGAAGTATATATGCTCATTGGCATGTGGTAACATGGCATCCAGGAACTGGTGTAGTACGAACCAAAAATAATACAGCTCCGGTAACAATAAAGGCTGTCTTCTCAATCCCAATATATGATCCACAAACGCAGAAGGAATAGTCCAATAGGGTAAAAAACAGGTTTAATAAATCCACCAGATAAAACAAAGCTTAATACATCCACTGACTGAGCGCTTTCCTCTCCATCCGGAGACTTCTTCAGAATCAATTAACAAACAAATCTTGTGTCTTATATACATACAAAATGGACTGGCAATCAAGATTGATTAATCAATAAATTATTTCTTAAAGAACCATCTTGCATATTAACCGCCAAAAGCTTTGTTTTATCTGGTGGATTTATTAAACCTGTTTTTTAGCATACTGGACTATTCCTGCTGCATTTGTGGATCATATAGTGGGATTGAGAACACAGCCTTTATTGTTACTGGAGCTGTATTGTTTTTGGTTCAGTCTACAGTTTTGTGCACTTGGTTACTAGTTAACTGGTGTAGTACCCTGGATGCTGATGCCTGTGAGATCCCCATTATATCTCCAGTTGGCCTTTGAAAGGTACCTGTGGCTAGTATTCACAAGCTTACACATACCTTCGTGCCCACTGGGATGGGTTCCCCTCTGTTGTTTCTGGTTCTCAGGCATGGCCGGCACAGCTCAACTATTTGCTGTAAGATGTCCCTGTCCACTTTGTAATGCTCTACTATCTCCAGATCATGTAGCCCCTGGTAGGTTACCCTTGGTCTGAACACTCTTCTCCTTCTCCGGGGCCTGCGGTGGTTGTCAGCATCATCCTCCACAACACCGTCAGTCTCTAACACATGGTGATGAAGCACAGCTATGGCAGCTCCCAACATGTACATTCTAAAAGTTCCCCGTGTGTTTACACCTATGGTGCAGTGTTTGGGAATACACAGGTGTGTGTGGGGTGCTTTCACACTTTATACTATTGTGCTGTGAACACCGATGATGTCATAGCGTGTGTATGTACGAGCGTAGCTACAGGGTATCTTATGTGTTTTACTACAGGAACTACTATTGTGGTGCCTTTGGTGCTGAATTTCATTTGGCTGCCGTGGATTACCTCTTGCCCTTCTCTTTACATTTCTTCACATTTCAACTACCATTTTCTGGCATGCATCCAGCAGCCTGCTTTCATTTGTACTTTCCTAGACCTGGCTTATCTTGCGTAATGTGTTCTATTGCCGGTCTAAAGTAGGTTTGCTTTGCTCTGCTATGACAGTTCTCCTTTCTTTGCAATCCGACACCTCCCCTATCCTGTTTTGCAGGTTTCTGTGAGCAGACTTGTCAGCTGCCGTCGATTGCCCACTGTGAGTTAATAGGTGTTAATTGCTCAGTTGTACTCCAATTACCCTACTGCGGCATTTCCTTCTTTTCTTCCCCTGACCTTCCTGTTTGTGCTATGGTTCGTGGCGCGTGCATCTGCCTACCGGGTTTTGGGCACATTTTCATCCCCATACACATGCGCTTTTGGGCACCATATGTGCTCTCAGCTAAACAATTCTATACCTACCTCCCCACCCCTGTCCAGCAGCTTTGCTTAGCAATGGCCAGGCCAGATTTGCATTGCTCCAATGTACTTACAGCTATGGTGGCACACCCCACTGCTGATGTCATGTATACCTCTGAGCCACTCCTCTGTGTTATAGTGCTGTGCCATATGGTACATCTTTAATTCATGTGACGTTTGCGATTCAGTATTACCTGCCTCATTTGCATGGCATTGAATACTAATTCATCGTTACCGCTCCAAACACTGTCACAGACCCTTAACAACCCTTGCAGCTTGGTTGTGGTGTACCATGCATACCATTGCATATTATGGTGAAATCCTGATTTGTATTACATTGCAATTTTATGACATTTGTATATATTTTCTTTGTGTTCCAGTTTGCGCACACATGCCCTGCAGTTGTACTTTGCGTTACTGTGGACATGACATTAAATGTTGTTTTTTAGGTGTTGTGCATCTTTTCTTATGCCATTGGCTGTGTATTTAGCCATTGGCATATGTTAACTTTGTAATACATGAGTCTGGTCCGCTTCCATAGCTCTGATGTTCTGTTTGGGAAAATGTAAACTGTTTTTTTTGGTTTACATTTCCGTGGGCTTACGCTACGCCTGCACCACTTCATGAATCGCTATGTACCTTCATTTGCATGGTGCGGCACTGCACATGGGGTGATTAGCATACCTAAGCCGAGGGCTGCGCAGTTCTGGCATACACCGGTAGTGCACGTGGAATTAGATCATATCTGAATCTCTCAACAGACATATTTGGCATTATACCGCCTACGCTATGCCTGCGCCTGGTGCAAGCTTCATGAATCCTGGGGCTAGTTAAATCAGGAATTAAATCTGTGAAGTCTAAAAGTCCATTTCACTGTATAGATAACTGGTCTGAAAAATCTTTGCTATAAACAGACAGCTTTAAACAGTTGTAAAGCGGCAAGCAGCTGAAACGTATCATAGTTTTTATGCAAAATTAATCTAGCACCCAAAGTAAAAACTAACTCAGAAAACTTAAATAACCTGACAAATGCAATTCCATATGTCATACACTAAACTCAGTGACAGGAATAAAAAAATCAAAGACTAGAGAAATCTAAATCATTTTACATCAACTAGTCTGCAAAATACCAAATTGTGATTTGCAAACTCTTTTATACATATATATATATATATATATATATATATATATATATATATATATATATCTATATATATATCTATATATATATATATATATATATGGTTTACTATCAAAATGCCGGCATGCAATTTAGCTATGAAGTATTCGAACAACATATGTTCGAATACTTCATAGTTCGGCAGGTTATGTGAGCGAATGTTATCATTGCGAATGGACTGTGCATTCGCAATTATAACGTTCGCTCATGTAAGGGGATCGCGGTACAGTGCGGTTAGGGAAATACATCCCTTTCCTCACTGTAGTGAGATCTCGGAGTTGGGTGTGGGGGGCGCAGCTCCCACAGGGTGTGCAGGGGGGCTTGCCCCCCTGCATAAATGTGAGTTTGGGTTAGTTAGGTAGGGAGTTAAGGGAAGGGTGGGAGTGCTGTTAATTGTCGAACATGTCGCGAGCGACATTTTTGACAATTAACAGCTGTTTTCGACATTAGGTGCATACGGAAATGTTCATTTCCGATGTTAAAAGTCGAAGTTTCGTACACTTTTTATTTTCATTTTCGATTTTTTGATACTAAACCATATATATATATATATATATATATATATATATATATATATATATATATATATATATATATATAGATATATATATATGGATTCACTTCATAACACTGATGAGAAAACTTCATAATATAGAAGACCAAAACACTGAAACTTCAAAATACTGAAAACTCAAAACACTAAAAACACATATCATACATATACTGAGTTTAAACAACATAAATAATAGTGCGTGTGAGCAGGGGGCAAGCCCCTGCACCCCTACTACTTATATACTCCAAGATTGCACTAGTAGCAAAGTGCAATCTTGAGTTGATATATATATAGATATATATATATATATATATATATATATATATATATATATATATATATATATATATATATATATATATATATATATATATATATATCTATATATATATATATTTATATATATATATATATATATACATATATATAAGTAGCAGGGGGTGTGGGGGGTGCAGCCCCCCCACATGAGGGGTGCAGGGGGGCTTGAACCCCTGCTTACACTTGATGGAAAGTGCTCTGAGTTATGTTGTTTAAACTCAGTATATGTATGATATGTGTTTTCAGTGTTTTGAGTTTCAGTGTTTTGAGTTTTCAAGATTTTGAAGTTTCACTGTTTTGGTTTCAGTGTTTTGAGCTTTTAGTATTATGAAGTGAATCCATATATATATATATATATATATATATTTATATATATATATATATATATATATATATATATATATATATATATATATATATACACACACACACACACACACACACACACACACGGAGAGAGAGAGGGAGAGAGAGAGAGAGAGAGAGAGAAAGAGATAAAGCTTTACTTTACAAATTCATAGCATAGTGCTAAGTTTATGCATTTTAACTGCTTATCTTTAAACATCCTATGGACAGTATTCAGATAACCGGGTCGGCTCATATGCTGAATGGACTTGTATTAAGACAGTTATGTTTCTTTTAAGGCCTTCCGTTGATTTTGACAAATCCCTTTCCATTCCATCTGAAAATGGGCATTATATTCCCTAGTTAAGAAGATAATTATGTTTCTAATCAGCCAGCTAGTAGTAGTAGCTATTAGTTGTCACTGATTTATTCTTGTGCCTCATTAAAAAAAAATAATAATAAAAAGAGGAAAATAAAAATGATTTCAAATATCCAGTACCTCATCCTGACATCAATAAAAAGAAATCTTGTGAAAGTATTCTAATCTGTACAAATAAAATGATGTTTTATGCAAGATTCTCCAACCAAAATGAATTTCTCAGTCACAGATATTTGAAATGGCATTGGGATGCCAGGGCTGGCAGAATGGGGTGCTGCGGATATATAGAGCTTGGAGCTGAGGAACAGGCTAATAGTAACACACAGGAGAAACAATCAGTACTAGGAACTGTACATGTTTTAAAACTCAGGGAAAAACATAGGTACATTAGATTTCATTATATTTTGAGAAATTGGTAAATAATGTAATATGTGGCATAGTTTCACTTTGTTGCATCATGTAAACTGTGAATATCTGGTCCCTGCTTTTTGGATTTTTATCTGTCACTGTACTTTATATTAGACTTCATAGCACACAAGATTGATATAACTGGATGCAGTAACTTTCATAAAACTTGAAAAGTAAAAGTAATTCCTAGAGTTCTGTAAGTGCTGTGGCTCATACAAGATCAAGGGAGTGAGAGAAAGAGAATCTGAGATGGTTTCCAGCTTTTGAGTTGCAGTGACATCTTTGAAAATAATGGAACATCCCAGTAGCGCAATGAAAAAAGTATGTTGCTGTTTCCATCTCAAAAATACTGATTTGAATTTGAAACAGTGTTTATTCAGCTGTGGATGTGACTTTATATCTTTAATCTGATCAGTGCATCTGGTAAAATAATTTCAGTTTAAGTTGCTTGGTTCACCCAGTGCACAGTATATACAGTCTAATTTAAGAAAACTCTGTCAGGATTCTATTGCATCATTTAAGTAATTATTGCTATAAGGATCATGGTATTTTCCTAAAATTATAAGAACTGTTGTATTTCTAGTTAGATCATTGATAATATTTATATTTTGTCAGAATTTGTAGTGTAATAGCATTCTATCACTAAGATTCAGAGAGATCATCACCACCAGTGCAAACTGACAAAATAATCCATGATTAAGAGACAAAGTAAAGGTGTAGAGAAATACCTCATTAGCAGCTAATAACTATTTCTTTGAATGAGCACTGTGCTGTGTTTAGTGACTTTGCAAGTGATGTCCCTAGCAGCACCCATATTGCTGTTGCAGAAGCACCTAATGTTCACACACATGCACATGCACACACACACACACACACACACACACACACACACACACACACACACATACACACACACACACACACACACACACACACACACACACACACACACACACACACACAAGAACACATGTATGCATAGACACACACACACACACACACACACACACACACACACACACACACACACACACACACACACACACACACACACACACACACACATACACATCCATGGTGCTGCAAACATCTTCTAGACACTCACACTCCTGAAACTGTCCTCCACATGAGCACACATGCACACACACACACATACACACACACGCACACACACACACACACACACACGCACTGCACATGCACGCACACATGCACAGACACATCCATGCTGCTGCAACATCTTCTAGACACTCACGCTCCTGAAACTGTCCTCCACACACCTCAAGGGCACTTTTGTAGATATACACAGAACACAGACACACACACACACACACACACACACACACACACACACACACACACACACACACACACACACACACACACACACACACACAACTGCATTCATTTGCCTCCAGTCATGTGCAGTCTTATAACTTATCTGCAGTTATGGTATGACTAGCGACCATTTTATAGAGTGAATGGGTAGAGCCACTTTTTCCTTTTGTGAAAAAAAACTTGTTAAAGCAAGTCTCTCAATCTCTCTACTGCCTTAATCAGGTGACTTTTGCCATATGGGGAAAGCACCTAGTCAGCATTAGCCACTCCCCTGGACTGCCATATTTGCATGTGGATTCACCAGTAACACAGTTGTCTGTGCTACAGATGTAATGTAATCAGTGTACAGCTGTAGTAGGAGACTAGTCTCTGAATTACTCCGGCATTCCACCCTGTGGAATCCTTCTGAATAAAGGCTTCTGCAGTGCTTTAGCTTTTCTGAATTCTATATAATATAAAGAGCTTATATGGCAACTAAGGTTGGACACTGCAAAATGGCCAGGGCTTAATGACAACATGAATTTGAGCAGTGTTTTGAAATTAAGAAGAGCCAAATTATAATAATACAACATAAAATTGATATATTCACACACTTAATATACTCCCAAAGAATTGATTCACACATTTTTTATTATTATTTTGATTTTTTATATTTATTCAGTATTTTTTCTTTATTCATTTATTTTTTCTTTATATTTATTTAGTACTCATTATGTATTTATTATCTTGATCGCAATATGATCCATTTAATGTTTTGTTTTTATAGAACAATGTTTGGCAAGAAGTTTATGTTTCGAGCCTTTATATATAGGAGAAATATTATGACAAGGCTATTCAACTGGTTTTATATGTAGCCCTTTTAATACCAAGTACTTGCAGGTAATATTTTATCAATTAGTTTTTTTAATTTAATTGATCACATGATTACTTTTAAGTATTTAAATAGGAGCAGTTGTTATATGGTGTTCATCTTGATAAAGCTCAGTATTGCACTGAGCGAAAGCGCTTGAGGGATTTATTACTGTGTGGTTTTCATCCAATAAATTTGTTCATTGAATTTTACCTACTGGACTTTTATTTACCTTCTTTCTGCTGTGGACCACATTTTTTTGGTTTCTTTTCTGAATCCTAGACTATATTTCTTACTGTCAGCTGAGGTCACATTTAATTGACATCAAAGAGATTTTGCTTTTGTAACCATACCAAAATGTATATATTCAGAGTTTTACTTAAGCGTACAGGTATGAAAACAAAAAATGGTTAATTTATTATTAATTTATTTACTTATGTTTATTTTCTGGGATGATCTGACATTAATTTACACATAACTGCCTTTTAGTATTGTGGCTTTATGACTTTTAATTAGCATTAGTGATACTTTGTGTTTGGAGTATCTTGTTGAACACAATAGGTGACAAGCACTGTTTTCTTTTACTGTTTTGTATTTCTATAATATTTATGTAGAAGTTAGTAGCAAAGTGATTAATCAGTTCAGTGTCAAAGGAACCGTCTGTAATGTAATTTATTTATATTTAGAAGATCCCATGAATGGGGACTCTTTCTAATCAATAACCTATGTGAATGAGGACTTCAGGAATGAATGCATTCATCCAGTTACAACATTAAAGAGTTTGCAGCCTGCTCTTAAGGGTCAGACATATTTCAACTACTGCAAAATTACTACAAAGAACAGTAGTTACTCAGATGTTACAGACTTTGCTTATAACATTTCTTGCTTTTTCTTTATGCAGTGTACCAGCTTCTACCTTCTGCCTTTTTTGATCAGCTTCAGCCTTACTTCTTCCATTCCTGTGGCCTCTGATAGCTACCTATCAAGTCACCAGAAATGTCTTTGTATAAATCATTATTTGTTATAAGGAATGGGTTAAGAGATTCCAAATAAGTGAATCACATTTAGGAACTTTCAGTGAGAGACAAAGGAATGTTATACTGCTGACCCATGTCTGGTCCCATAACTTCCACATGCCTGCCATGTTTAAATTAATTCAAAGAGACCAATGTTACAAGGTTGCCATTGAAAAGATGTTCAAAGGGCAAGAACATCATAGATGGCCAACAGAAGCATTCAAGTAGATCAGGAAAGGCCTGTTGTGCTGCAGGATGGAAAGATAAAAGCAAAGTGTGCTTATTGTCTCAAATTATTAAAAAGGGATGATTCAGTCTGTTCACTGTCCATATTATCTTGAAATTAAAAAAGTCTATATCTCTAACTAATACAGGCATAATATACAGTATAGTAAATTTGTATTACAGGACTGTACAAGGAAGAAAGGGAAGAAGAAGAAGGAAGGAAAAGAAACTAATAAAATTCTAAACAAAATATTAAAATCAACTATCATCAGTGTGATTTAACTGGGAGGAAAGAAGGTGGGGTAGTGAAATAATCTACATTGCACTTTTTTAGCTTTCTTATATTTAATAAAATCATTAAAAATAAAAAAAAAGTAAAGTCTTACTATTCCTTATTCCTAAGTTGCAACACAGCATTTTTGGTTGGCCAAGGAACTGCAAATGTGTAACCATGCATATAATATAAATGCTATAATATACCTACATTTTTGAGAGACATGCACTAGAATTTGAACTCAAAAAGAAAACTTGTAATGTGTGTCTATATATTTTTAAGCTAGATTTATACAGGTTTTGTTTCTTGGGAATGAGAGGCTAGCAATGTAAATGTTTCACTTAAGCATGTCATTTCCTTTTCTTAAATACTGAAATTCAGTTTAAAGAACTAACTACTAAAACATGCCATCTGCCCCTGTCTTTAAGGGATATGCAACCTGGCAACTCTAAAATTGGTCTATTGTCTCCCTGCATTACTATTTACAACTCCTTCCTCATTATGATATGCCACATGGTTAATGTTTAATTGAACTATGACACTATTAATACTGTTTTCTTGTGTGTGTGTGTGTGTGTGTGTGTGTGTGTGTGTGTGTGTGTGTGGTGCGTGTGTGTGTGTTCGTGTGTATTTGTGTGTGTTTAAACTTGTTAGTAGTTTTAAAACTTGCTGTATTTTAGCTTGTATACTGTATGTACTGTGAATTACTTCACTTTTACTGTGCATGAAAATTATCAGTTTTGACCAATTCATTATCCCAGTAAACATACATATATACATACATTTGTACTTTCAGACATTTACACATGTATACATGCATACATACTCGGGTTTGTAGCTGAAACATAGGCACCCCATTGTACCTCTGAACTCCAGGCGTATACACTCATTCAAAGGTACAACACCCCATTAAGGGTGTACCTTACACAACAGCTATGGCTTTACATACCTAACATTAACACGCCATGATGTTTATTAAGCTCCGACGGTTGACATAAGTGGCAGAATCGACAGACACCTGCGTCTGTACACATTTGCATACTACATACTCCAGGGGTGACCTCCGCTGAACAGACAGGGCCCATGTCACAACAATATTCTTGGATATACTCCGCATAAACGACATAAGCAAAAGCCACTGTCAGCAACATGCTCATGGATATGTGCACACATGCAATGATGAGTGGGATGTGCTTGAGGGTTACATACCCAAACCAGACACTCACCATGCTTTGGAACATGATTCCCTATGTACATCACGCATGGACACTCAGTAGCACTGTTCATGTGATACCTCACTTTGTGGATGGGGAGGAGACACGTGTATGCCAGGGATCACTGCAGTGGCTGTACTGTGCAGAGGTGCAGGTAACACATGGCTCTGCTGTTCACAGACAGGACACTACCCTAGAGAGGTGCCGCTGGTGTGAACACTGTAATTGAGCTTACACATAGACTTGCTAGACTGCATAGTACCCCACTATGAACCTGTGAAGCTATTACATGTCCTTTGTGCATGGTTAATTGAGTAGCTCTTCCATTTCAATTAGCTATCATGCTGTTACAGTGTCCCGTGAATACAAGCCATATGTATCCTGTTATTGTGTATTGTACATGCCAATAGGCGATACCTTTTGTTTGCATGATATAACTGTTATGCTGTGTAGAATATCTGACATATCTACCTACAATACTGTACATTACACATATTTTACATAGTATCCCATAATGCAAAAGCATACTTGCACAGTGGGACCACCTTAGACATGTCTTTGTCGTTATATGCCCATACACATGCCTACTGTGACAGTATATCAACATATACTATCCCTGCTATGGCATTACGCACTTGTTGGACATACCCTAGCACTGACGCGGGTGGTATGGAATTGTTCTGTTTAAAGCCCTCATGTAGCATCCCTTGTGGTGTCTGTGATGTTTACCTTGTGGCCTACTGCAGGAGACACACAATTTCTACAAGCGTTACTATGCTCAGCAAAACATCAGTACATAATACCTTTTCCCACTTTATGCATTGCGGACACTTTTAATTAATACAACGCAGGCTATACATACACTAACATTATTAATACAAAACAGGCTATACATACACTTACATACCGAGTGTTCTACATACCTTGTTATCATTCCGGACTTTCGTGACTATCTCTCTTACACTATTTAAACAGTTCTATGCTATGAGCATACAGTATGAATGTCTGGCAAGTCATCCTTATATACGCCGATACCTGTAACATGTGGCTTCCTGCCACCAGTTGAGTGTTCCTGAGTGACTTATTACTTGCACATCAGCTGTGCAGCTTCTCCATTCACCAATTATGCGGCAACAGTGGGGTATAATTGAATTCTCCATTTGGGTGTTGCCCATTTGCCCTACCTTGGGAGCGGCCTGTATTGTTGTGAGTAATTGCAACTGCTATGTGTAGAAACACGGATAGTTTGGATTCATGTCCCCGTGGATTGTGTGTGATGGCTAGAGTATGTGGTACTACATGTGAGTGTACCTGTCATCCCAACCATCTGATAAGGGACTATTGCAAACAAAACCTGTAACCTCGCCATTTGTTCCATTATATAACTACGATTTCACATGGCACCTTTAAATGTGTCTCTCACAAGGTATGTTAATGCTTCTGCAGATGTAATTGACCGACTGGATGTTTGTGCTGTAATTACAGTCTGTATTGCTATAGTTTCGTGTGTGGGGGATGTAGGTGGGTGTAATGCGTAGCATATACAGGTTTGTGGGGCTTGCATTTCTACATATTCCATATATGTGTGTGGGCTCCTTCCTAATTAAAGAGCTATCAGTTAGTAGATTTTTTGTTACGCATATACATTGGGCTGTTGTTAATTGGTTTCTATATAGTATGCAGTGAGGTTGATACTTCCATACCAATCGGAATCACAGCGATATGTAAAGGAATGTTACTAAATGACAGCTGTCCATGTATTTCTGTCCCAGATATTTGCAGTCACTGCAGTTGTGTTGGTAACTGAACCTCTTTGGCATGGGTTGCCACCTTTTCAAATGGCCATTGTGGGACACTTGCGGGACACACATTGGTGTTTACAGGCCGACACATACCCACAGTCAGTACACAGGATAGCACATACTTTTATCCTCAATACATACTTATTGTTGTAGGACTTTGGCTACTTATCATATTGCATGTAACATTTACATTTCTTACATACAGGCATAACTATTTAATGCAACTATTACATAATATATGGGACATAATAATGTCCTACAATCTTGGACAGTTGCCCTTTGTAATGTTTTATGTCAGGACACAACTGCCCAGGGAGGGGCTGTCCCTCCTAATGTGGGACAGGTATTAACCGTGTCCCTATGGCTAGCTATAACCACACCTACCATAATGATCTACCTCCGAGTTGGCACTAACAGACACATGATGCAGACACACACACACACATTACAGTCACACGGAAATGCACACGGCACCCTCAACACACACATACACAGACTATGGCAATCACAAACACAATTGAACACACTACCTCGTGGACCGCAACACCGGCAGCGGTAACTAAATGTCCTTCATATCGTGATAATATTACTCGTGGTTCTAGTGTTCCGGTACTGTGTTCTTCGGTCTTTCAGCCTCGTGGTTACGGGTGTCGGTATGTGACACATTCCATAGTTGGTGGTATCCTATTTATTTGTACCACCAAGGTTTTATGAACGTCATTGACCTATCTGTATATTTGCAGATATTGGAGAATCCGTATATATCAACATATATCTCTCTATCACCCTTTCTATCTGTATTATATATATGTATACATATATATATATATATATATATATATATATATATACATATATATATATATATATATATATATATATATATATCTGACAGAGAAAGTGACAGGCAAAATACACCTTTCATTGTGTACTTGTCGGTGTATACTGTTTCCTGGACTCCGCACGTTTGTGTCTGAACCTGTCGCATTACACACCTGCCGTAGGTACATCTTGGCTACCATAGTGTTAGGTGATTGTATACATGATTGCATGTTCTACTCCTGGCAGTGGTTGTTTTACCCTTCAGAGCAGGCGCTATTAGTACAGGGGTGAATAATGCTGGTTTCACCTATTCTGCACATCATTGACCGTGATCTGCGCGATATTCAGAGAAGCTTAGCCCTGTTTCACGCATATCCGTATAGTCATATTTAACGACACTTACCAGCACTGGGCAATGCATATTCCCACTAATGTGTGCTAAACATGATCTGATGACCTGCATCCGACATGCATTATTTGTGCCTTCGGGATTACGTTACATCCCTTGCAGGATGTGGGACCGGGAACATGCACAATGGTCACTGCATTTACCACTTGGCCATCTGGGATTTGTACACATGTTATGGTGTTTTGTATGTAGAATATACTACGGCTGTTACTCCATACTGCACTCACATGGGTAACTCATTTAGTTTACATATGGATGATTCCAATTAATGGTATGTCCATGTGATGTTTACTGGATGTGCTCCAGCATTGGGTATGTATATCACAGTGAGCCACACACGATAATGTGCTACACCTTCAAGCGACCGTTGGTGGAGCATGCTGGGGTGATAAATACCTGTCATGGATACACCCCATGCCTTGACACAACATCCATGATTACATTATGTGGAGCCCCTCATTAGCACAGCAGGGAATCCATGCAGAGTGTGTGGAGAACAGTGCTTACACACATGTGAACCCAGTGATTGCCTCTGCTCCATTGGCGACAGTTGGTTACTTGATGTTGTGGCGACAGCAGACACTGTTTGCCTCGTTTGGTGTATGGCCTCTGACAATCGGGCGTGTACCTACCGATGTACCTAGGAACCAATACACACAGCACCAACATATGCTGATAGGCACATGTACTGTTCAGGTGTTGACATTCCTTGTTTCAATAGCTGTTGTGTGTACAATGTTTGAGGGCTGCCTATGTAGGATTCACACAGTAGGCCACCTATACATTACAATTTACAGGTGGTCGTGTGTGTGTGCCTTCCATTTTACTGTGTGTGCAGGTGGAGAGGTGTGTCAGTCCGTAGGGGCCTACATTGTCAGAGTATGTGCTATATGTTCCCTCTTTGCCAAGGCATAGGCATATTGGGCACGCCTCCATCTGCCTACTGGGGCTGGCACAGGGTGTTCATGGTCTGAATCCCTCTGTGCCTGTGATGGCCTTGGCAATTGCGGTGGGCTATGAGGGCCTTCACCATTTTGTCCCTGCTGCAGCTGTTTCCTCAGGATGATATTATGTAGCATGGCACATACTATGAAGATGTGGGCACACGGGCCTGGAGAGTACTGCAAGGCTCCACCAGATGTGTCCAAGCAATGGAACCATGATTTCAGCATCCTGAACACATGCTCTATGATGATTCTGGTTTGTGCGTGTGCCTCATTACGGCGTTCTTGCATGGGTGTGTGTGCATTTCTGATGGGAGTCATCATCCACGGTTCCAGTGCATAGCCAGCAGCCCGCACAAGGTGGCCATGTGGGATGTCCCCCCTGACAAATACCTGATACAGCTGTGAGGCATGCCAGATATGGGAGTCATGGTAGCTTCCAGGGCTGCCAGCACACACATCTATGATAATGCCCTGGGCATTGCACACGACCTGGCAGTTGATGGGTGGAATCCCTTGCGGTTTATGTAGCGCCTACCATGCTCACCGGGTGGTGACTTGATATGTATGTGCGTGCAGTCTATCGCACCCAGTACCTCCGGGTAGTGTGCCACATGGTGGAAGTGATGCATATTGCTGGCCAACTCCTCCTGAGTTCAGGGGAAGTATATATGCTCATTGGCATGTGGTAACATGGCATCCAGGAACTGGTGTCTACCAAAAAATAATACAGCTCCGTAACAATAAAGGCTGTCTTCTCAATCCCAATATATGATCCACAAACGCAGAAGGAATAGTCCAATAGGGTAAAAAACAGGTTTAATAAATCCACCAGATAAAACAAAGCTTAATACATCCACTGACTGAGCGCTTTCCTCTCCATCCGGAGACTTCTTCAGAATCAATTAACAAACAAATCTTGTGTCTTATATACATACAAAATGGACTGGCAATCAAGATTGATTAATCAATAAATTATTTCTTAAAGAACCATCTTGCATATTAACCGCCAAAAGCTTTGTTTTATCTGGTGGATTTATTAAACCTGTTTTTTAGCATACTGGACTATTCCTGCTGCATTTGTGGATCATATAGTGGGATTGAGAACACAGCCTTTATTGTTACTGGAGCTGTATTGTTTTTGGTTCAGTCTACAGTTTTGTGCACTTGGTTACTAGTTAACTGGTGTAGTACCCTGGATGCTGATGCCTGTGAGATCCCCATTATATCTCCAGTTGGCCTTTGAAAGGTACCTGTGGCTAGTATTCACAAGCTTACACATACCTTCGTGCCCACTGGGATGGGTTCCCCTCTGTTGTTTCTGGTTCTCAGGCATGGCCGGCACAGCTCAACTATTTGCTGTAAGATGTCCCTGTCCACTTTGTAATGCTCTACTATCTCCAGATCATGTAGCCCCTGGTAGGTTACCCTTGGTCTGAACACTCTTCTCCTTCTCCGGGGCCTGCGGTGGTTGTCAGCATCATCCTCCACAACACCGTCAGTCTCTAACACATGGTGATGAAGCACAGCTATGGCAGCTCCCAACATGTACATTCTAAAAGTTCCCCGTGTGTTTACACCTATGGTGCAGTGTTTGGGAATACACAGGTGTGTGTGGGGTGCTTTCACACTTTATACTATTGTGCTGTGAACACCGATGATGTCATAGCGTGTGTATGTACGAGCGTAGCTACAGGGTATCTTATGTGTTTTACTACAGGAACTACTATTGTGGTGCCTTTGGTGCTGAATTTCATTTGGCTGCCGTGGATTACCTCTTGCCCTTCTCTTTACATTTCTTCACATTTCAACTACCATTTTCTGGCATGCATCCAGCAGCCTGCTTTCATTTGTACTTTCCTAGACCTGGCTTATCTTGCGTAATGTGTTCTATTGCCGGTCTAAAGTAGGTTTGCTTTGCTCTGCTATGACAGTTCTCCTTTCTTTGCAATCCGACACCTCCCCTATCCTGTTTTGCAGGTTTCTGTGAGCAGACTTGTCAGCTGCCGTCGATTGCCCACTGTGAGTTAATAGGTGTTAATTGCTCAGTTGTACTCCAATTACCCTACTGCGGCATTTCCTTCTTTTCTTCCCCTGACCTTCCTGTTTGTGCTATGGTTCGTGGCGCGTGCATCTGCCTACCGGGTTTTGGGCACATTTTCATCCCCATACACATGCGCTTTTGGGCACCATATGTGCTCTCAGCTAAACAATTCTATACCTACCTCCCCACCCCTGTCCAGCAGCTTTGCTTAGCAATGGCCAGGCCAGATTTGCATTGCTCCAATGTACTTACAGCTATGGTGGCACACCCCACTGCTGATGTCATGTATACCTCTGAGCCACTCCTCTGTGTTATAGTGCTGTGCCATATGGTACATCTTTAATTCGGCGTGACGTTTGCGATTCAGTATTACCTGCCTCATTTGCATGGCATTGAATACTAATTCATCGTTACCGCTCCAAACACTGTCACAGACCCTTAACAACCCTTGCAGCTTGGTTGTGGTGTACCATGCATACCATTGCATATTATGGTGAAATCCTGATTTGTATTACATTGCAATTTTATGACATTTGTATATATTTTCTTTGTGTTCCAGTTTAGCACATGCCCTGCAGTTGTACTTTGCGTTACTGTGGACATGACATTAAATGTTGTTTTTTAGGTGTTGTGCATCTTTTCTTATGCCATTGGCTGTGTATTTAGCCATTGGCATATGTTAACTTTGTAATACATGAGTCTGGTCCGCTTCCATAGCTCTGATGTTCTGTTTGGGAAAATGTAAACTGTTTTTTTTGGTTTACATTTCCGTGGGCTTACGCTACGCCTGCACCACTTCATGAATCGCTATGTACCTTCATTTGCATGGTGCGGCACTGCACATGGGGTGATTAGCATACCTAAGCCGAGGGCTGCGCAGTTCTGGCATACACCGGTAGTGCACGTGGAATTAGATCATATCTGAATCTCTCAACAGACATATTTGGCATTATACCGCCTACGCTATGCCTGCGCCTGGTGCAAGCTTCATGAATCCTGGGGCTAGTTAAATCAGGAATTAAATCTGTGAAGTCTAAAAGTCCATTTCACTGTATAGATAACTGGTCTGAAAAATCTTTGCTATAAACAGACAGCTTTAAACAGTTGTAAAGCGGCAAGCAGCTGAAACGTATCATAGTTTTATGCAAAATTAATCTAGCACCCAAAGTAAAACTAACTCAGAAAACTTAAATAACCTGACAAATGCAATTCCATATGTCATACACTAAACTCAGTGACAGGAATAAAAAAATCAAAGACTAGAGAAATCTAAATCATTTTACATCAACTAGTCTGCAAAATACCAAATTGTGATTTGCAAACTCTTTTATACATATATATATATATATATATATATATATATATATATATATATATATATCTATATATATATCTATATATATATATATATATATGGTTTACTATCAAAATGCCGCCATGCAATTTGCGGCTATGAAGTATTCGAACAACATATGTTGAATACTTCATAGTTCGGTTATGTGGCGAATGTTATCATTGCGAATGGACTGTGCATTCGCAATTATAACGTTAAGCTCATGTAAGGATCGCGGTACAGTGCGGTTAGGGAAATACATCCCTTTCCTCACTGTAGTGAGATCTCGGAGTTGGGTGGGGCGCAGCTCCCACAGGAGTGTGCAGGGGCTTGCCCCTGCAAAAATGTGAGTTTGGGTTAGTTAGGTAGGGAGTTAAGGGAAGGGTGGGAGTGCTGTTAATTGTCGAACATGTCGCGGCGACATTTTGACAATTAACAGCTGTTTTCGACATTAGGTGCATACGGAAATGTTCATTTCCGATGTTAAAAGTCGAAGTTTCGTACACTTTTTATTTTCATTTTCGATTTTTTGATACTAAACCATATATATATGTATATATATATATATATATATATATATATATATATATATATATATAGATATATATATATGGATTCACTTCATAACACTGATGAGAAAACTTCATAATATAGAAGACCAAAACACTGAAACTTCAAAAAACTGAAAACTCAAAACACTAAAAACACATA
>NC_056744.1:991346457-991368957 GCF_019279795.1 Protopterus annectens
TACATATGTTTACAGCAAACACGCATTCATTAACTCATATGTGCTGAAGTCGTAGTTGACCTGGGACTGCATTCATGTTGGCCGGATGCTGTAACCACTACACTACTGGTGTTCTGACTCATTTATATGCATACCCATAGTACACATAGCTACGATTAACACATACACCTCACCGCTTCACTTACAACACAGGCATCCATTCTCCTGCTGGGAAAAACACGGTACTACATATTACACATTCCCTATTCCCTACTGTTCTAGTCCTGGCACATACAAGTCTTTGACTGTCAGGGTGTTCCTGTGGTGATCTGGGTTTAGGCTTGTCCGCCTGGTGAATGGAACTGCCCTGACCGAGTTCAAATGTCAGACGAAGCACATGGACAGCATTTGTCCATTTTATAGAGGTTTACATGTGTTTACAGACACAGGTCTTTCAGCACTTGTCAGCAGCTTTTTATGTTGGCAAGGCAATACATAATATGGGTGGGGGTGGTTACAATACATTATCCACGGTGAGGGGTGTTCCCATTCACATTTGACTATTTCCTGTATGCATTCATACGAGGATTATTATTTTGGACATGAATTAACTACAGGTATGCAGTGCGTAATATGTAGTAAACAAATGTGAAGGTTTGTTACTGTAAATATGTACGGACCTCTGTAATACACTGTTGTTTTCTGGCAAATCAGAAGCTAGTCATTAAAGACTGAAGTCAAAACATAATGACAGAAACCTGTGTTTCAGACTTCATACTCTTCAGGAAATTAATGCCAATGTACAAACTGTTATTCTATCAACTTTCTCAGTTTCTTTACAAATTGTCCATACTTTTGGACCTTTGTCCCACTTTTATTCATGGCTTTGTCCAGATATCTTGCTCTCAGAGGTTGACAGGTATACGTTTATTTGTGGCTTTGTCCAGATATCTTGCTCTCAGAGGCTGACAGGTATACTTTTATTCATGGCTTTGTCCAGATATCTTGCTCTCAGAGGTTGACAGGTATGGTCAGTCACACCTACACACACATTAAGTGTCCCTCACACAGTAGATCAGGGTTATCCTGTTTACGTCAGTGCCTTCATCACCCTTATACCATTTGCCACTATGCAAATGTGTGCAATATATTTCTGCTTATTCGTGTCGGGACACTTGCGTCACGGGCAAGTGCTTGATCCTCGGTAGTAGGTTATGCATGACCACTTAGGGCTGGACAGTGTCGTACACCTCTAATGCACATTCCAACTTCTATCCAGATATCTACAGGACTGGACTTCGTGTCTTCCATTCTAATGTTTACACAGGTTACGTATCCCATGAGGGATATCCAAACATTGTACCGATCCACAACAAGAGGTATACCGAACATCATTTTGGAGTTACGAAAATGTGCTGAGGTCGTGTGCAATCCTGCAACCGCCTAGGGTGACACTATCTACTACATATGCATAGTGGTCACTATGTGTAGCTGTGGCTGCACCACACCAGTAGGCCAAGTACGGCTGGATTTGGTGGACGTTCAGGTACGGGAGCAAGTTGTGTGATGTGGAGGGGATGCTGGGTAGTCCATTATGCATCCAGGTGTGTTGCATTTGTTATGGCCAGGTCCATCCAGGTGTGTTGCATTTGTTATGGCCAGTTCCATCAAGACCAATCTGTGGGTATGTGCCGGTGACATATCTATACATTTGTATCGCACATTTCAATATTCATCTGTTTGTGGGATTGTGTTCTACAGTATGGCCTGTCTGGTTGTATTGCAGCTGTTTATACATGTGTTTGTGTTTCTTTCAGCTTCACCCGCTGCTCCCTCATACACCTCCGGTTCACCTACTCTGCATACGACACAGTATTGCCTTGGAGGATTGTACCATTACCCATCCACCCCACACACACAGATTCCTCACACCCCATACATCTGTGCTTTGGTTGTTGGCCCATGATACGGCCAGAGTAACACATTGAATACCCTACATGTGTCTGGTACCTGTATGGTTGTGTGGACTACCCTGCCATGTTTGCTTTCTGCATGCTATACCTCACGCACATAGGTACACGCCCATACTTCTCTTTCATTACATGTTTGGTATACCTGGGTACTACCCGTTCGACTGTGACACATCCTGACAAGTTCGGCTTGTACCGCTGACTTCTGGATTTTGGCGGCCTGTTGTACTCATTGGTAGGATGCCACCTTTTCCTATGTCCAGGATGGGATATATTCCATACACATATCCGACTGTAGTGGATAACACCTCCCCACAGTTGACGGCAGGGTTGCCACCTTTTCAATTTGCCAAAGTGGGACATTTTTGGTACACACATCACATTTTACAGGCCGACACATACCCATGGTCAGTACACAGGATAGAACTTAGACTTTTTGCCTATATCAAAGCTTATTCTTGTAGCAGTTCAGTTGCTTATTCTGTTTCTTATAACATTTATGTAATTTAGATACAGAAAACCTGTTTAATGCAACTATTACATAACGTATAGGGAATAATTTTGTCCTATAATCTCAGGACATTTGCCATTGTTACAAGTTTTTGTCGGGACACAACTGCCCAAGGAGGAACTGTCACTCACAAAGTGGGACAGGTGGTAATCCTAGTCGACGGTACAGATAATACTGTTCCTTTCAGCCTACATGTGTCCTTATTGTTGTGGCTGTTTGCATGCTCCTTCTGTTTCGTTAACATGCTTATTCTATTTCCTATCACATTTGGTATGTGAAATATGGACATACCTTTTGTATGTGACTATTACATGCCTTGTGGGATATAATTCGGACATACGGTCGCTAGATATCTACATTTCTCGTGTATTTTGTTATGGACACATCTGCCCAGCTGTGTACCCTCCCTCACATTATGGGTCAGCTGGTGACCCTCACCATTGGGCTGGACGTATCTACTGGCGGATCGCTAACATATGATGATTTCACTTCCACTTGGTATGGCTATCTACACTGCATTGGACTATGGCCACATGGTCTTCCATGTCATTTGTTCATGGGATAGGGACCCGTTATTCCCTACTGTGCATTTCTGTTTGCTTCGTCACTTTGTGTTCACAGGTACTTTCTTGCATGCTTTGCATACGTTTCAGTATCCAGGGACACTGACATGGTTACTATCTTGCAACCTATTATATGCAAGCATTTTAGGTTGCATATTGACAGCTGCCATTTCCACGCCTCCGTGCGGCACTTCGACACACCCTATGCACTCGCGCTCCTTTCCTGTGCATGTGGCTGTGTTGGCAGCGTGCCTTCATTACTATGCATTTGGCGCTACTGCACCATCCTCATGCCGCACGGTTGGCGCAAGCCTAACGCCGGCCTTGCGCCGAGCTTCATGAATCCCGGGGCAGGTATATGTAGACAAGTCATACAATGGAATTACAGGAACAGCCTATGAGTCAAATCTAATTAGCATGTAAAAAACTCTTCTTTAGGATGCATTTACAATCTTAGCAAGGTGATAAACAAGCTGTGGGGGTTGTAAACTACAGCCAAGTACCTTAGGCAAACAAAGAAAAACTTGATTAAGCAGTACTCTGCTATAAAACATGTTACCAATAGAGCTAAAATAGCTAGTGGCATAATTAAAGATAAAAAATGCAGTTTTATTCACAAAGTAAAGCCTGCTGAGTGTAGTAATGTAGAAAATAACTGCTGTTGGTAGCTTTGCATGAGAATTGTATTAGTTTGAAAGGCAAAGGGCCGGATTCACGATGGCTTGCAAGGAGTCTACGAGTAGAGTAAGACCTCATGCATGAAAAAATATGATATGGCTCTTACTTGCTTCTTGCTTCTTGCCTGGATGGATTCTTGCTAAAATTCAAAGTCTGATTATATTTGCATTCACAGTCTGTTGCATACAGAAACTTGCAGAATATACACTGATGAGAGAATATACTTTGCAGCACTACTTTAAAGAGCAGTAACAAATAACTTTTTATAATAAATCAAATGAAACCACGTTGCAGCTTAAAAGTACTGTTCCAACTTTACTTCTCATATAGTACAGATGATGTGAGAGATATAACATTTACCTCAGAACACCAAATGTGTTCCTACCATATCCCTAAACAACTGGATTTATACAGCTCTTTATATACTCTTTTTAAACATATTTTGGAGAATTGCTTATCCTGTAGAAACAATACTAAACTTCCTTGTTTAACAATGTCTTGTAAGAGACCAGCTTTTCTGACAGTGTGAATATCCTGTAACAGTGTCCTGATGTCCATGTAGAAAACATATTTTTGAGGAAACACATTGTCCTGTATTCTATTTGAATCTGTGTATAGAAACATGTGTTCTTATGTCAATGCTGATAAGCATATCCTGTTTTTTATGAAGAAAAACATATTTTGAGAAAACACATTGTCAGAGATCAGCTTTTCTGACAGTGTGAACATCCTGTATTTTATTTGATCTTTGTATAAAAGTACATCTGTTCTTATGTCATATCCTGATTTTCCATGCAGAAAAATATGTCATTGTTCTTTAAAAGCAGATTTTGCATTTTTGTTCTTGCATACATATCCTGCTTTGAGTCTGTAAGGGAATAATGTCCATTCAGCAGATTCCTTTTCCAGGCCATGGTCATTTAGTATGACTGCTGATCACATTTTACTTAAACTTTGTTTCTGCATTTAAGCAAGCCTTTTCTTTCAGCATATTTACAACATAATTAATTTCAGATTTATATTCATAAAATCTAACAATTCCTCTGTTTTTAAACATACTCAAAGCATTTTATATAGAAAATACATTAAGAAACAAACCTTTAGTTTGATACAACAAATCAAAATGCAATTTTACATAGTTAATACAATGATATTAAGTATTACTACCAAAACTGAATGTATTTAACAACTTTTTCTTTTGCAGACCATTCTGTGAAAATATTTTATCAGTTATGAGCTGTGTCTGCTTTAATGTTATTATTTATTTATTTTTTTAACTTGATCAATTTATTCTTTTGCAATCACAGAATTTAATTTATGACTTAGAACTGTTTCATTAACTCTTTGCAACTGTTGAACCAACTATAAGAGACTGTAACCATGTGCTACTGCAAGCATTTATACACTGCTGAAAACACACAATTTCAATGTCATTTTAACCATAACATTGTGGTCATGTCTTTGAACTGCCCATTAACATCTTGATAAAGTACTGAACTGGGCTTAGATAATAAATATTTGAAAGCAGTTATTTTACTGTGGTAAAACCAATGATATTACAACTTGACAAATTACTTTGAACTTATTACAATGTATCCTGTACAGTATGTATTTACACAGACTGTTTGCTATTCATGCATTTCAATCTAGTAGGTACCCTGGACCCATTTTTATTAAATATGGTTTTCACACATATTTATTACTAGACATTAATCTCATTTGTACTGAATTCTTCTGCATTTGTACATACAATGACTATAAAGTACATTTAGTCTAATCTTACAAATTTAATAACATTAATATTAAGCAAAATCTTGGAAAATGTTTGTCTCTTTTAGAAATAACTAGTGGAATTGATACCAAATTCATATGTCCTGTTATTTTAAACTACATACTCAACAATTATTAAAAATATTCATGCTTTTTATACCAACATTGTTTTGCCAAAAACATATTAAAAATAGTGACCATTCTTGCTATTAGAAACATTTATGCATTTTTGCATATCTTTATTCCCTCTTGTATAGCTGTAATCAGTTTTAAGCCATCTCTTGTTTTTTTTAAACCATCTCTTGTATAGCTTTACGCTAACAGGTTGTAAATACAATTTAATACTAAACAATACAATAATAACCATTATGATAGCTATTAACAACTTGTAAAATATCTTATCCTGTCAGGTTTAATCCAGTTTACCAGTATTTCTAATACACTAATACCTGTTTTCCCTCTACCTAAAAGAGTATTGTCAAGAATGAATGAGATATTTTTTCCTGTAGCTTTATTTTAGACCCTTATTATTTATTTTATGTAGCTTTATTTCAGACCCTTGTCACAGTCTGTTTATACAGTCAGTGTAAAACTGAGAAAGTGCCCCTCCCTCTTATACAGTCAGTGTAAAACTGAGAAAGTACCCTCCTGTAGTACTTCAGCACTGTTTACCTGCCCTATGCTGTGAAAATAGAATGTATGTTAGCCTAACACTATGGTTATACATTTATTTTATTAAATTATGAACTTTTGTCTGACTTGATAACTTTTTATAAAGCTTTTGCTGTTTACTACCACTAGTAGGCATTTACATTCTCCTGCACAATTGATTTGAACTGTATATATACTATAGCCCATTTGCTGGCTGTACTTGATACAACTGAGTTTTTTTTTTGTCCTTTTAACATTTACTTGCAAACAGATTATCAGTGACATCTATGCACAATTGTGGCATTTTATGACAATTACTAAACAGTGTTGCCTGTAAACATTTTAACAATTATGTTTTAATAACAATGATGCTTTAGAAAAACTCAAGCTACTTGCCTGGCAATCAGTCTTGTTGTTTATCTTATCTTTCCAGCATTTCCTGTAACTATTCATTCAGTCTAGGAAGGTCTGAGCTCACATTTCATACTCTGTAAACTATAGTTAATTCTTTTGGCATTTTTCCTTTAATGTGATTGTGATTTGCATAACTATGCATTTATACAACATAAATAGACATCATTTTACAATTACCTTACATGGATTTCAGTATTTTTTTTTTTTTTTTTAATTATTTAACTATTTAACTGTCCTGCCATTAATTTTACAAAAACTGTTTGACTAATGCCATCTGTGATTTTATTTTTAAAATTCAGAACTTTAACTGTTTGGTGTTACTATATAATTATAAACAAATTGTAAAAAACAAAATAGATATTAGTTTAACCAACACATTTATATTTATATTATTTATATTTGCTGTTGTCTGCCTGTTATTCTTGTGTATTGTAACAGATGTACTCTAGATGAAAAGAACACACATGCATGTCTGTCTTGTATATGTATATCTTTATACAAGCATGTCATGTCTTGTGACTTTAAATTTTTACTCATCTATTTTTATTTAATTTTATACATTAGAACAGTTTTGTTTACCTTTTGACTATGCTAATGAATGGCATTCATATGCTTTACTTTACTGTAGTACTGATAGATGTCTTGCTTTAACTGAATGAAAGTAAAACATTTAAGAATGATTTGTCCAGACATCAGATCCTACCATCCTACCATGTATGTTTAACCATTTTCAAAACATAAACGTATTATAAAATATATTTCTTTTGCACAGATTAACTGTGTATGTTGGAAGTTCCCAGTCTTTGTCAGTTCAGCTAATTTATTTTCTTTACCCTGCAACTTCTGTTGAATTTCCTGTGATGTTGCATGGTCTTTCTGACATTCTTTAGTAAGCTGTTCTGCTGAATTTGAAACTCCTATGCACTTTTGAAAAGATGTATGTATAACTTGTCTAAGCTTCCTGAACTCATTGTGTCTGTCGTTTAGAAGTTTACTACATTGCTTTGTAACAAAATGTACTAGGGGTTCTATCAGTAACTGATTTGACTCACATGTGGTGACAGGACATAACTGTTCAACATCAGAATGTAATGGAAACACTTTACCCTTAGTTAATTCTTCAGATCTGTCTTTACAGTCTATTTTTTTAGCAATATGATGCAATATTATTTTATGGCATAATACACAAAATGCAGTTTTTGTTGAAGCACACAATAAACATTTGTCATATTTCACATGATTTTCTTTGAGATACCAGTCAAATATTGTAATACATTTGCATAATGCCTTACTATCAACCTGCCCTAATAAGGTTTTACATTTACCAATGTGCTGTGTATACCAACATTGCAATTTACTAAAGTTTGGTTTACTCCTGCATGAATTATAAATAATATTCATACTATCTAGTAATATACAACCTGTCTAGGAATACAGAAACTATATATGAATATACAAACTGTCTTAAGAATATAAAAACTCTTTTAAGAATATACAAACTGTTTTAACATCATCCACACTAAATATGTGACACAGAAAAAAGTCTTACCAGTTAGCAAGAAAACAGGTGATCAGGCTGCGGTTGCAGATGGCTAGAAATTTTCAGAGTCACTTGAGAAGCTGGGAAAGCACAACAGGCAGTGGACTGATGGGCCAGTGGATATCCCCTTTCTTGAAGAATTTATGGCACTGCAAATTTCTTGAACTAGTCTCACTCCGGATTGTAGACGTCTAAAAAAACTTTACTACTGCAAGCTGCATAAACTGGAATACTTCTGTTCAGAATTGACACATACGTACAAATGTTAGTTACTGCAATTTGACTGAAGTGACCCTCTGCAGGGCTTACCATCACTCCTCCTGTGTTTGAATGCAGATTGTAGGTTCAAATGCAGACTAGCTTGCCATTGAAAAAATTATATGGTGCTAGTCACTCAGCTGCCTCGCCATTGAAAAAATATGATATGGCTCTTACTTGCTTCTTGCTTCTTGCCTGGATGGATTCTTGCTAAAATTCAAAGTCTGATTATATTTGCATTCACAGTCTGTTGCATACAGAAACTTGCAGAATATACACTGATGAGAGAATATACTTTGCAGCACTACTTTAAAGAGCAGTAACAAATAACTTTTTATAATAAATCAAACGAAACCACGTTGCAGCTTAAAAGTACTGTTCCAACTTTACTTCTCATATAGTACAGATGATGTGAGAGATATAACATTTACCTCAGAACACCAAATGTGTTCCTACCATATCCCTAAACAACTGGATTTATACAGCCCTTTATACTCTTTTTTAAACATATTTTGGAGAATTGCTTATCCTGTAGAAACAATACTAAACTTCCTTGTTTAACAATGTCTTGTAAGAGACCAGCTTTTCTGACAGTGTGAATATCCTGTAACAGTGTCCTGATGTCCATGTAGAAAAACATATTTTGAGGAAACACATTGTCCTGTATTCTATTTGAATCTGTGTATAGAAACATGTGTTCTTATGTCAATGCTGATAAGCATATCCTGTTTTTTATGAAGAAAAACATATTTTTGAGAAAACACATTGTCAGAGATCAGCTTTTCTGACAGTGTGAACATCCTGTATTTTATTTGGATCTTTGTATAAAAGTACATCTGTTCTTATGTCATATCCTGATTTTCCATGCAGAAAAATATGTCATTGTTCTTTAAAAGCAGATTTTGCATTTTTGTTCTTGCATACATATCCTGCTTTGAGTCTGTAAGGGAATAATGTCCATTCAGCAGATTCCTTTTCCAGGCCATGGTCATTTAGTATGACTGCTGATCACATTTTACTTAAACTTTGTTTCTGCATTTAAGCAAGCCTTTTCTTTCAGCATATTTACAACATAATTAATTTCAGATTTATATTCATAAAATCTAACAATGCAGCCATCATGTCCTACGAGCGATCCACGAACAGCCTGTAGGGGTGTGTAAGAGAGCTCCTAACACGTCTCATACACGGAGAGGGCTGTGATATGCAAATTACCTCACTTGCAGCTGAAAGGCATGCAAATGAGGTAAATTTGCGATCCAGGAAGCAGAAACCTGTCCGAGTAGGAGACGTGTTAGCTGCAGAAATGTACTCAGTTGACAACTGTGTACCATTCTGCAAATAGCACAATGGAGCCTTGTCAGCTCCAAATAAAGGTTGCATATGGTTGAGGAAGCATGCCATTGGCCAAATATACAGCCATTGGAAAGTTTCTCTGTTGCAAGATTAAAATAAAAATAATTTTTTTTCGCCGATTTCCGATGTTTAAGCGCAGCTGCCACATAAATGGGGTGCTTATAAAATCATAAAATAAGGCAATAAAAGCCACAAACATGGAATTTATGAAAATTGTCAAATTACAATGTAAGGGAATAGCAGGCTGAAGACAACATGGCCACCGAGTAGGGGTTGCTAAGGGGAGAAGCCCGGTCTAAGACATGTAACCAAGCATTAGTAGGCAATTCTATATACATGAGTGTTAGGATAGTGAATCTCACTTTTACAGCTGCGTAGCGCAGCTCCACGCAAATGGGGTGCGCTATAAAAATCATAAAATAAGGCAATAAAAGCCACAAACATGGAATTTATGAAAATTGTCAAATTACAATGTAAGGGAATAGCAGGCTGAAGACAACATGGCCACCGAGTAGGGGTTGCTAAGGGGAGAAGCCCGGTCTAAGACATGTAACCAAGCATTAGTAGGCAATTCTATGTACATGAGTGTTAGGATAGTGAATCTCACTTTTACATAGCAAATGAGCACAGTCAGTGGAGTGCAGGAGTAGGATATGGGGAGGAACAGAGTAGGAGATAGGTGACATCACAAGGGGGGTATGTATGAAAGTAGTGCAGCTCATTGGAGGACAGTGGCATCTGTTAGGTGTCAGTTAGACATCATGGAAAGAGGTGTGTCAACAGGTAGGTCAGGGAAAGCCAAGAAATGGAAGGTGTACACTGTGGATAACACCAAAATTTCTTGCTGAGCGGGTATGCACGTGTGTGAGCACCTGTAAACTTGAGTAAGACAGAGTGCATGCATGGAAGCGTGAGTGCGCGCGTTTAAGCTGGAGTAAGCATGTATAAGGCTGTTGGAAGACCTGTAAACTTCTTTGTGCTGGTGTGCGCGCATTTTAGCCCGAATAAGCAAGTTTTAGTCCGTCTAAGCATGTATGCGCGTGTGTGAGCTGCTGTGAGTGTGTTTGCGCTGGTATGCACGTTGCTCCCCCTGAGGAAGCAGAAAGGAAAAAGGAAGCACAACAAATAGCAGGAAGCTACCAGGTGATACTAGTAGAGCTAGCAGGTGAAAACAACCTGAATCAGGCAATAACACAGGCAGAACACTAGCCTAGCCCAGCCCAGCACTTAAAACTCTGCAAACAACAGTGCAGTTTGTTTCTCACAAGAGACACTGAAACACTGGAGTATGCTACTAGAAGTGAAAACTGAAAAAAGCTTCACTCAGACAAAATATGCTAGGGGCGGCCATTGCTGTTATAAGACGACATATGCAACATGCTGAGGGTGGTGACAATGCAAATTCTGCCGGACAACCCACAGTGAGGAGACGGAGACGAGTGTACAGGCCCAGGGTCACCTACCAGGGGTTACATGAGCTGGAGATTGTGCAGCGCTATAGAGTGGACAGAGACCTCCTGTAGCAAATTGTTGAGCTGTGCAGGCCACACCTCACACACAGAGCCAACAGAGGGGAACCCATCCCAGTGAAAACCAAGGTATGTGTTGGCCTAAGAATACTAGCAACAGGTACCTTTCAGAGACCAACTGGTGATATGATGCGGATATCACACGCATCAGCATTCAGGGCACTGCACCAGTTCCTGGATGCCATGTCAGCACATGTCGGTGATCATGTATATTTCCCCAATTCCCGTGAGGTATTGGCCAGCAATATGCGTCTCTTCCAGCAAATAGAATTCCCTGAGGTAGTGGGTGCAATAAACTGCATGCATATACACATCAAAGCACCAGCCAGTGAGTGGGGTAGGGCCTACATTAACCGCAAGGGCTTCCCCTCCATCAACTGCCAGGTCATGTGTGATGCCCAGGGCATAATAATGAATGTGTGTGCTGGCTGTCCTAGAAGCTACCATGATTCCCATATCTGGCATCTGTTACAGCTGTACCAGACATTTGCCAATGGGGACATCCCACATGGTCACTTAGTGGGTGATGCTGGCTATGCACTGGTGCCGTGGCTGATGACACCCATCAGAAATGCACACACACCTGAACAAGAATGCCATAATGAGGCACATGCACAAACACGAAATGTAATCCAGCATGTGTTTGGGTTGCTCAAGTCACGGTTCCAGTGCCTGGACACATCTGGTGGAGCGTTGCAGTACTCACCAACTACATGTACCCAAATTGTCATGGTATGTGCTATGCTACTTAATATGATCCTGCGAAAACAGCTGCAACAGGACCAGCATAGGCCTGGGCCAAACAGCCCCCCACCAGTGCCAAGGCCATCACAGGCAGAGCATGACTCGGAGGAGTAACAACCTGAGCCTGCCCCAATAGGCAGAAGGAGGTGTGCCCAGTATGCCTTGGCAAAGAGGCAACGCATAGCACATACTCTGGCTCAGTAGGAACCCTGGAAATGATACCTCTCTCTGACTCGCACATATAGTAAAAGGGATGCCTAACTTGACACTACCTGTTTCCAAACATGTATAGGGAGTGCAGTATGTGCATCCGACATAGGCAGCCCTGCAGCACCACCTGAGGCATGATTGCCATGTGTTAAGCAATGTAAGGTAGGGCTAAGCAGCATTTACCACCATGTCGTATATGCAAACCTGATGACCTTCAGTAGCATCCTATCCTCACCAAACATGAGGCCACAATATGAAGACAAGATGATCAATTACAACAATTGGCTTAAGTATTGGTGTCAGTGAAAGGGGATTCAATGCCTGTCAGTCTGGGATGAGATGCTCGACAAGACATGATGCTTTGCTAGGGATGGATTTCACCTATCACCTGTGGCCTATTGGATACTGCCAAAGGCTCTTGTCACCCCCATAGTGCCTTTTCTAGGTAAGGCTCAAAACACAAACCCACCTCCATAGGTATCACAAGGTTTAGGAAAGTATAAGTAATGCAACTCAATGCCAGAAGTCTAAACTGCAAGATGCATACACTCCAAACACTCCTCAGCATGGAGAATGTTGATATCTGTGCAGTAACAGAAACCTGGTTCAAGGCTCCCAAGAGCACCCTAGCATTCACAGGTACACCTCATACCATGATTTACAGCTGCAAAACATGGAACAAACTACAAAAGGAGGGTGGGTATCAATATTTGTCAAAGATACCCACACCCCCCAGGTTGGTGGCACATGAAAAATCAGAGACTACCCATGTGTAACCAACAGTGGGTAAAACCGCCTTCCTGTTCATAGCCTGCTACAGACCACCCTCCTAAACCCAGGAACCACACTTGGCCGACTGGAGAACACATGAAAATATGAAGATCTCCCCAAACACCATTATATTGGGTGGCTTCAACTACCCAAACATACACTGGGAGCATTACCCTAGCTCCAACACCCTAGACCAAAAGTTCCCAGAATTTATAAACCAAAATGCTTGCTACCACTCCCACAAGAGGGGAAAACATACTGGACCTGATCATCACCAACATGGGCACTCTATGCCCAAGACCAGAAGTGTATCCCTCACTGGTACGATCACACCAGATAGTAATCTCACTGGATATTCACATTCCCACCCCAGCCTATGGCCAGAAAACCACAGTGAAAAATGTTCACTAAAGCATGTGTCACACACCTCAAAACTGAGGTGTGTCATGTGTAGAATGCATTGTAGGCCACTGTATGTATTTTCAGTCATGGATGTACATATCCATAGTGTGTTGGCATGTACATGAGACTGCTATATGCCAAAGGGTATTGTTCCCAGGGATGTGTATGGCTCAGTAACAATGGCTACTGGTATAGTGTAGTACTGCAGGGATATCACTGACACCAGGTTCCTACATCTGTGTATCAGTTGAGGAAACACCATGTAATGACCACTGAATGTCAGGCTATTTAAGCTGTGTATACTACCATAATGCAGACCATTGACATGTGGAAACCATATCACCCACAGCATACTGTCAAACCATGTCATGTTCCATGCTGACCATGTTCACAAATGTACACCTGCAAATCGGTGATGCAAACATCACACATGTACTGTCCACACCCCAACACATGCAGGCACAGGTACACACAACAGCCATGTGACACATGTGCAGACAGTACACTTTGGAAATTAACACTGGTGTATACAAAACTGCAATGACAAACATAGTTAATGCATCATGTATGCTCGAATATACCCACAACAATATAATTACACTGTATTGTTAACAACATGATAATATTACTACAGTGCTATGTAGTCACCCTGTGCATCAGTACCATGCTATCCTGTTCCAGCATCAATGTTACAGATGGCAGGAGGTGGCATAGTTTTCATCATATGGACAGGGTGTGTACTTGGTTTGCCAGAGTCTGCCATTGACACATCCAATCGACATGTATGTGTGTGTGTGTGTGCTAGTGAGGGACAACAGTACAAGATGGGGCAAAGTTGCTGCGATGTGTGTGTGTATGTGTTAGCCCTAGGTGTTAGCATTATGTGTGTGTGTATGCATGCACACAGTTCCACCATGTGGCTGCAATATATGGGTGTTTGTGGACAGCCACAAACTGTACCTGCCAGGTCATACAGGTCACTGTCTCTGGCCAAGGACACGGTACCTGTGCCTGGCAGGGGTGCTACGGACAGTATCAGGTACTAAGCCAGACTGGGTACTGTCATCAGAAGCAGTGGGTTGTTGACTAGACACATGTCCCTGCTGGGACTGTCCAGAGCCAGATGCACGTGGTCTTCTAGGACGGTCTAATGACAGCAGAGACCCAGCATTGCTGGGGCTGGTACTGGCACTATGGGAGCGGCTGCGGGTTTGTTGTCATCCACGATGACTGGCAGCTGATAATGTTGCTGGCAGACGTCCACGTCAATGCCTCAACCATCCTGCACTGTCCTGGCTCCTGGACATGTAGTTGTGGAACAGATCTAATGTGTCCCCCCAAAGTCTATCAATGACCTCGGTGATGTTACGGATGGCAGACGCAACATCACGCATAGTGTCATTCATAGCGGTGCGATGTGCTCTAAGCTCCCTCAGACCCTGTCTGGTGTACCATTCCATACATGCCTGTGCCTGCATTACAGCCCAGAACATAGCTGAGGTTGATAGACCTCTGTGGGCATGTCTGACAGGGGCAGTATGGCCAAGGATGCTCCCACGAGAACCCCTGGACATCTGCCTGTGTGGTACCATGTCAGGAATCTGGCCATGGCTGCTGTGAGGGAATGCATGTGCCAATGATACCACACTATGCTGGTCAATGCCCACTGTATGCTGTCCCTCAGCTAAGGACATTGGTGACAATGGATGTATCGGCAGGATAACTGTGCGCATTGATGCGGTTGACTGCTGTGTACTGTCAATTGGATGACCAACGACAGACCATGTCACACCTCCCTGTGCCATTACACATGTATTATCATTAGCACTATCCCCAGCAGTGGCTTCAGGTTCCCTGCTGCACTCCACCAGAGCAATATCAGAACCTGTGAGAGGAAGATAGGAAACACAGTTTACAAATGTGTACATGATATTAGCACACAGGCACACATGCACACAGGCGCACATGCACACATGCGGCACACAGGCGCACAGGCGCACATGCACACAGGCACATATGCACACATGTACACATGCACACAGGCACACTCCTCAGTACAGCAGATACAAACACAGACACACCTGCAATCCAACACATACATAATACTGTTTTAGGGTGGGTGACCGTTTCACAAGGAAAAACATCACTGCACACGTGTCAGCATGCAGGTTATGTGTTGCACAGAAACATGCAGTGCAAGTGTAGACAGCCCTTGTTAATAACAGTATACGTGTACTTGATGCTTGTGTGTAGTTGTTCAGTGATTGTCTCCACCCTGGGACACAATGTGTACAAGGACATAACAATGTCGCAAGTATTACAAGCTGTGGGTGCATAGATTTGCACACACACACACACACACACACACACACACACACACACACACACACACACACACACACACACACACACAAAAAACACATGACGGTGCTACGCACAACAGCTATGTGTACTTTTGTGGTCAGTGGAACTGGATGTGGTGTAGTAACGTGAGCCATGATCAACATGCTTCTTGTGTTCATTCAACAATAATAATGTGTACCAGACAGGCAGCTAGCATGCTGTACCTGAAGTGCAGTAAAATGACTACATCCACAATTACACAGCCACTTGTTACATGGGTGTGTAAGGTGGCCAATAGTGAGCATTGCCTAACATGAATGTATTATTTGTTCCAGACTGTTGCACAAAGACATTTATAGGCCTGTACCCCTCAGGTATATTATGTGCTGCTGTGAGATAAGTGGGATGCTGAAGGCTGGCCATACAGCAGATGTCATAATTGGACATGTGTAGCAGGCTAAGGTGTAGTGTGTATGCCAAACATGTGTGTGCTGTGTACATGTGTATCTGGTATGCCTATACAATGTCCAGTACTGTGTTGCCACACATGTGTTTAATGCTCTGTGTATTGCATGTGAGTGAAGCAGCTACTGAGAATAATGGGATATGCATAGTCTCACAGCAAACATGCACAGCATGCATTATGTGTAGGTGTGTTACATGTGCACACACTACACCTCCATATGACATGCACATGTCATTAGCAATAGTATTGTTATTACACACTCACCAGCATGGATTGGCTGCCTTGCTGTCACTCCAGAGGGACCTGCAAACATATGAGAGTGATTGCCAGTGGCCACAACTGTGCCTTTGATACTGTGAGTATGCTAAAGTACAGTAGTACAACAGATGGCTTTCACAGGTGTACAGATTATGCTCAGAATATCAATCTTGCAGAAGAATAGGCAGGTTAACAGCTACATGAACAGCAACACATCTCACACATGCATAGACTACCAGTACAGAGAACAGTCAACTACAGATAAGGCATGTTACCTGCACACTCCATTTCAACATGCTGGTGGCTCCGGCCTCCATGATGACACACATGTTTGTGGATGTTCTTGTTGTTGGCCTGGAGCCACAACACTTAGGAGGTGTTCTCCACACTGGTGAGGGGATAGGTACCCCACCACCTGTGGCAAGCTGTTGTCTGTGGATATCAGATGCATGCTGCCGACATGTCTAATTAAATCACTGCAGTGATGGTGTACCTGCTCATATGTCCGGTTATGCATGCCTATGTCATTTACCCGACGGACAAGTTCTTGCTACAGTGCAGCCCTCATGCTAGTTCTGGCTGGTCCTGGAAAACAGCACACAGTAATTCTGCACCAGGCTCTGGTGGATCTCCTGATCCTCTGCTGCTGTATAAGGGGAGTTTCTCTGATGCACCATCACCCTGGAAGGAAGGAAAAGAAACCTATGTGAGCAAGTCATGTGGCACACTTAATATTCAAATGTACTGATATCACTTCACTGCCATATATAGCATCTGTCTGTCTATCAGGGATACATGTTTGATACCACATATCAGTGCTCAGCCCACAACTGTCTGACAGTGCCTGCCACACCCATACAACAAACTAGTATACACCTAACACTGGGCACACTGTTTGGGATACAATGCACAACCTCACACTGGTGTAAGTATCAAGCTAATGGACGAAAAATATTGTTGTCCCATGCAATGAATGCAATACACATGTACAGTTTCAACGGTAATCCACCCTAGTCTTTGATGCCATACCCCTACCTGACATACGTGCACAGTTGTTACTAAAGCCAGCATACTGCTGTCACAGAGTATACATGCTGCCATGTACACACACATACCCTATAACACACATGTGATTGCTATGGTACAGGCATCATTACACACACATTACACATACATACACACAAATGTATGACGACACAGATGAGCATTAACTGTGTACCTTATAGTACTGTGTGCCCCTACTTACAGATACCTATGCATGAGGTAAGTAATCTGTGCAGACTACAGGTAACATACCAAACAGTGTTACCACAGAATGTGAACATGCACCATACTGTAGTGTTTAGGGCCTACAACATCAGGTAGTACAACAGTTCATATGTGAGCTGGAGTCAACAGCAGTACTACTTACTAAGCATACATTTATTGCTTCTGCCTATGATGGGACACCACAGTCGTACACAGGGAACTATGGCACAACATATGCCAATAGATACTACTATGTTGCATCCCAATAACTGACCATCTTTCTCTGGCCTCCCATTGACACATCCAATCGACATGTATGTGTGTGTGTGTTAGTGAGGGACAACAGTACAAGATGGGGCAACATTGCTGCGATGTGTGTGTATGTGTTAGCCCTAGGTGTTAGCATTATGTGTGTGTGTATGCATGCACACAGTTCCACCATGTGGCTGCAATATATGGGTGTTTGTGGACAGCCACAAACTGTACCTGCCAGGTCATACAGGTCACTGTCTCTGGCCAAGGACACGGTACCTGTGCCTGGCAGGGGTGCTACGGACAGTATCAGGTACTAAGCCAGACTGGGTACTGTCATCAGAAGCAGTGGGTTGTTGACTAGACACATGTCCCTGCTGGGACTGTCCAGAGCCAGATGCACGTGGTCTTCTAGGACGGTCTAATGACAGCAGAGACCCAGCATTGCTAGGGCTGGTACTGGCACTATGGGTGCGGCTGCGGGTTTGTTGTCATCCACGATGACTGGCAGCTGATAATGTTGCTGGCAGACGTCCACGTCAATGCCTCAACCATCCTGCACTGTCCTGGCTCCTGGACATGTAGTTGTGGAACAGATCTAATGTGTCCCCCCAAAGTCTATCAATGACCTCGGTGATGTTACGGATGGCAGACGCAACATCACGCATAGTGTCATTCATAGCGGTGCGATGTGCTCTAAGCTCCCTCAGACCCTGTCTGGTGTACCATTCCATACATGCCTGTGCCTGCATTACAGCCCAGAACATAGCTGAGGTTGATAGACCTCTGTGGGCACGTCTGACAGGGGCAGTATGGCCAAGGATGCTCCCACGAGAACCCCTGGACATCTGCCTGTGTGGTACCATGTCAGGAATCTGGCCATGGCTGCTGTGAGGGGATGCATGTGCCAATGATACCACACTATGCTGGTCAATGCCCACTGTATGCTGTCCCTCAGCTAAGGACATTGGTGACAATGGATGTATCGGCAGGATGACTGTGCGCATTGATGTGGTTGACTGCTGTGTACTGTCAATTGGATGACCAACGACAGACCATGTCACACCTCCCTGTGCCATTACACATGTATTATCATTAGCACTATCCCCAGCAGTGGCTTCAGGTTCCCTGCTGCACTCCACCAGAGCAATATCAGAACCTGTGAGAGGAAGATAGGAAACACAGTTTACAAATGTGTACATGATATTAGCACACAGGCACACAGGCGCACATGCACACATGCGGCACACAGGCGCACAGGCGCACATGCACACAGGCACATATGCACACATGTACACATGCACACAGGCACACAGGCACACTCCTCAGTACAGCAGATACAAACACAGACACACCTGCAATCCAACACATACATAATACTGTTTTAGGGTGGGTGACCGTTTCACAAGGAAAAACATCACTGCACACGTGTCAGCATGCAGGTTATGTGTTGCACAGAAACATGCAGTGCAAGTGTAGACAGCCCTTGTTAATAACAGTATACGTGTACTTGATGCTTGTGTGTAGTTGTTCAGTGATTGTCTCCACCCTGGGACACAATGTGTACAAGGACATAACAATGTCGTGCAAGTATTACAAGCTGTGGGTGCATAGATTTGCACACACACACACACACACACACACACACACACACACACACACACACACACACACACACACAAAACACATGACGGTGCTACGCAATAACAGCTATGTGTACTTTTGTGGTCAGTGGAACTGGATGTGGTGTAGTAACGTGAGCCATGATCAACATGCTTCTTGTGTTCATTCAACAATAATAATGTGTACCAGACAGGCAGCTAGCATGCTGTACCTGAAGTGCAGTAAAATGACTACATCCACAATTACACAGCCACTTGTTACATGGGTGTGTAAGGTGGCCAATAGTGAGCATTGCCTAACATGAATGTATTATTTGTTCCAGACTGTTGCACAAAGACATTTATAGGCCTGTACCCCTCAGGTATATTATGTGTGCTGCGTAGATAAGTGGGATGCTGAAGGCTGGCCATACAGCAGATGTCATAATTGGACATGTGTAGCAGGCTAAGGTGTAGTGTGTATGCCAAACATGTGTGTGCTGTGTACATGTGTATCTGGTATGCCTATACAATGTCCAGTACTGTGTTGCCACACATGTGTTTAATGCTCTGTGTATTGCATGTGAGTGAAGCAGCTACTGAGAATAATGGGATATGCATAGTCTCACAGCAAACATGCACAGCATGCATTATGTGTAGGTGTGTTACATGTGCACACACTACACCTCCATATGACATGCACATGTCATTAGCAATAGTATTGTTATTACACACTCACCAGCATGGATTGGCTGCCTTGCTGTCACTCCAGAGGGACCTGCAAACATATGAGAGTGATTGCCAGTGGCCACAACTGTGCCTTTGATACTGTGAGTATGCTAAAGTACAGTAGTACAACAGATGGCTTTCACAGGTGTACAGATTATGCTCAGAATATCAATCTTGCAGAAGAATAGGCAGGTTAACAGCTACATGAACAGTACACATCTCACACATGCATAGACTACCAGTACAGAGAACAGTCAACTACAGATAAGGCATGTTACCTGCACACTCCATTTCAACATGCTGGGTGGCTCCGGCCTCCATGATGACACATGTTTGTGGATGTTCTTGTTGTTGGCCTGGAGCCACAACACTTAGGAGGTGTTCCTCCACACTGGTGAGGGGGGGATAGGTACCCCACCACCTGTGGCAAGCTGTTGTCTGTGGATATCAGATGCATGCTGCCGGACATGTCTAATTAAATCACTGCAGTGATGGCGTACCTGCTCATATGTCCAGTTATGCATGCCTATGTCATTTACCGGACGGACAAGTTCTTGCTGCAGTGCAGCCCTCTCATGCTGGTTCTGGCTGGTCATGGAAAACAGCACACAGTAATTCTGCACCAGGCTCTGGTGGATCTCCTGATGCTCTGCTGCTGTATAAGTTGGGTTTCTCTGATGCACCATCACCCTGGAAGGAAGGAAAAGAAAAATATGTGAGCAAGTCATGTGGCACACTTAATATTCAAATGTACTGATATCACTTCACTGCCATATATAGCATCTGTCTGTCTATCAGGGGATACGCATGTTTGATACCACATATCAGTGCTCAGCCCACAACTGTCTGACAGTGCCTGCCACACTCCATACAACAAACTAGTATACACCAACACTCGGCACACTGTTTGGGATACAATGCACAACCTCACACTGGTGTAAGTATCAAGCTAATGGACGAAAAATATTGTTGTCCCATGCAATGAATGCAATACACATGTACAGTTTCAACGGTAATCCACCCTAGTCTTTGATGCCATACCCCTACCTGACATACGTGCACAGTTGTTACTAAAGCCAGCATACTGCTGTCACAGAGTATACATGCTGCCATGTACACACACATACCCTATAACACACATGTGATTGCGGCCATGGTACGGGCATCATTACACACACATTACACATACATACAACACACAAATGTATGACGACACAGATGAGCATTAACTGTGTACCTTATAGTACTGTGTGCCCCTACTTACAGATACCTATGCATGAGGTAAGTAATCTGTGCAGACTACAGGTAACATACCAAACAGTGTTACCACAGAATGTGAACATGCACCATACTGTAGTGTTTAGGCCTACAACATCAGGTAGTACAACAGTTCATATGTGAGCTGGAGTCAACAGCAGTACTACTTACTAAGCATACATTTATTGCTTCTGCCTATGATGGGACACCACAGTCGTACACAGGGAACTATGGCACAACATATGCCAATCTACTATGTTTGCATCCCAATAACTGACCCATCTTTCTCTGGCCTCACACCAAGGACACCAACTACCATGACAGACACAAACTCACGCTAAGCTATCACACCTTTACAGACCTTGCACACAGTCAGTGTCACACTCATTCAACGTCACATAGCTGGTATTGCACTGAGTACATGTGTGTGTGCATTGTGTCATAGGTAGGTACTATGCTATTGGCCCTGGGCCTAGGGCATCCTAGCCATATGCTACCCTGTCCTTTGGTACACATGTACTGTGATTTTACTTGCTCCTGTGAAATGGTTACACACAGGTGGCTCACAGGGCATATTACCTATCTCCATGACATTCATCAGGGGTACGTATGACATCTACTAATGAGATGTTTGTTTGTTAATGCTGGGTGGTTTAGTCCAGGGTATGGCATATTTGTGTACAGAACCCTGTACCTCCAGCATGTGCTGTTTAGTGCGGTGACAGGGATTAAGGCCCTAGGTCATGCAGGCTGGACGGATTGTGAGGTGTTGCCATGGTGGTTGGCCAACTGGTATGGGTGTGACATAACTCTGTATGTCCAGCACTGGTAACCTCTGTGTAGGCAGTATGCAAGGCACTCTAGCTGTGGGTTTGTGAGTCAGTCTGCATAGGGAATGTGTTTGTGGCCATTATCAGTCTTTGTTAGGTATGTCTGTGGCCTTTCCACTTGCTGTAGTTCTCATGGGAGGTACATACTGCACAGGACATTGTGAGGTGTA
>NC_056744.1:991371457-991373957 GCF_019279795.1 Protopterus annectens
TGCAAGTAGTGTCTACTTTAACTTATTGACAGTCACCATTACGTGGGATACCTCACCTTTCTGCCTACTGTTAGTACATTTCACAGGGAGTCAGTGGGGCACAGGTAACTTTTTTTGCAAATTAGGGACATCCCTGTAAATCAGTCACAGTTGGGAAGTCTGGCCTCATACCTATTCAAATATGGCGGTGTTTATCCTGCTCTGATACTGTGTGGGGTTTGTAAGGTGCTACTGTAACATTATTACCTCCTAGCATGGCTGTTTCTCTTATCACACTAATGTAATGCAATTCCACAAAAATTGCCAGTAAGGATTCAGGGAACAAGATTTGTGTAATGGCCTTCCTATATTCCCTTTACATTCACTCCTTGTATTTCATGATATATTTCTTTCAGCACCAAGTTCTTGTATATCTGCCATGGCTCAGTGGTAATTCATGTAGACTAGTGTTTCCAAGGTCGGGGGTTCGAGACTGACAGGGGGTATTTTATTTTGCTGATGAGCAGACTACAGGCCTTGTCATACAGAGTGACTAAGGCACTTTTAAGCAGTTGTAAGCGGGTTTTCGCTGGTTTGCATGATGCTTACACATGCGCACACTCGCTTAGCTAAGCGCACACAAGCGCACACCCGCTGACTACTGCTTACAAGTGCTTACTCCCGCTAACACCCGCGCTAATTTCTTTTAAAGAAAAGAAAATGGGGAGATAGGAAAGTGGTGAAAAAGGAGACAGAAAGAGGGTAGGGCAGTAGGAAAACAAGCTCGGGATGTGCAGGAAGGATGTAGGGAAGGCCCATAGCTGCCAATTCCTTTATCAGCAACAGCTGTGCGTATGTATGAAATTTGGTGTGAAATTTGAAACCTTCGACCACTGAGAGAGGGGTGAGGACAACAAAATATGTTGTACTGCCAATTAGAATTATCAGTTTACATGTCCAGTGGACATGTGTGTGAATTGGGCAGCTATGTATGGGGCGTAATTTTTTTGTGGGAACAGAGTGCCCATTTTTTATTTTTTTTTCAGGTGAGAGTGGAATGTGAGGTACAGGAAGTAGGTATATTTGGGGAGGTAGGTTGGGGAGGTTAACAGACAAGACAAACAAGATGCATGCAGGGGCAGAGTATGACACATGTGGGGGTTAAACACAAATGACGGGGCTGGATGTTTGGATATCGCAAGCCCATGAGCCCTCAGATGGCAACAGTGGAAATGAAATCCCCACCCATAGGCAGTAACCACTGCACCTTCACAGCCCAGGCCGGGGCTGTGCTGGGGGCTGGATAGGATGGGCAGGCACACCCGTGAGTTGCGCCACCCTCGCCTCAAGCTGGCGTAGGGGATCAGTCACAGAACGCCTGATCTCACTATGCACCACAGACCGGACCCTATGGAGGGTGAGTGGAGGCTCTCCTCTGGCCACACTTGCAGAGGGGGGACGAGCCCCATTCCCTGCAGCACTTCCACCCAAAGGTGGCACAGGGCCACCGGAGGAGGAGGTCCCGGCCTGGGCACTGGTGCCAGGTGCACTCGCCAGCTGAGGTGGGAGAGATGGGTCCGCTGGAACCCGCCTTCCCTGTTGTCCTATGTTTAGCAGTATTTTATGGCATTTTGGGTTAGTAACAAACAACACCATTCAAAATTAGCTGTAACAGCATGCATCAGTATTCCCATTAACCAACACCCATGAATTCCGAACATTGAGCAGCAAGCATAACACATGCATATTTAGAACAACAGTGCACATTCCAACAGCATGCAGGGTTGATTGTTGGCAACAGGCCATCAGGTTTGGATATGTGAACGGAGCACATGCATCAATGTACATGCAGATATGTATGAACCAACAGGACAAATGTCCATGGGAATTAATTGTGAATACACATACCCGGTTTGGTGTGGAATGGCATCATTTGTGAAAATAGGGTAAGGTGGAGAAATTTTACATGAACAACTAAAACTACCTATACATATACTGTACATTCCTAGTAGGTGCAGATATATATCCCCTACATGTATTAGTACAGTTTCCTGTATGTAACCTTAGGAATGTTGGTGATGGGGATGTTACTGCTACATTAATATACATTCCATTTTTATTCATATATGTTCATATCTAGCTGTGTTCAGGTACAGCATCCTGCTACATTTGATTTATATGGGTCTAGACAACTGTGGATGTTCAGCATTTCATACAACCATACTATTTCCATAATGCAAGGGTAGAGCAACATATCCAGTTTGTGGGATGGACACAGTCCATGTTCTGTATTTTATTTAACACATTACACTCTTTGGTTGTGGCTGTCTCATTCATTTCATTATGTAATGACTGCAGTATACCTTTATTCCAGACTTATTACAGCTTTCTTGGTAGCTTCAAACTGTCTTTCTCACACTCTCTCAATTATTTTATATTTACATTTCAGAATGGTACTTAATTCTAGGCTTTATTAACATTTATTACTGGTTTATAACAACCCTTTCCAGCTGACTCACTT